>NC_064627.1:343538412-343838412 GCF_023864275.1 Schistocerca cancellata
ACGGGTAATGTATCACGATGCAAATACCGCCCGTACTGGTAGAATGTTACGTGATACCACGTACTTATACGTTTGTGACTATTACAGCGCCGTCCATCACAAAGCAAAAAAACTGGTCCAACTAAAACATTCATATTTCTTTACGCACTACAGGAATATGTAATAAAAAGTAGGGCTTCCTATTTAAAAAAAAAAAAAAGAACAGTTGATATCCGTTTGGACTTTGGCAGTGCCATCTAGCGGACCAGCTATAGCGTCATCTGGTTTCCCCTTTCAAGCTAGACGAGTTTCGTTCTTTGTAATTTTTTCGTTTGATGCTTATTTCGTGAGATATTTGGCCTGGTCACTATCAATGGAGCACCCTGTTTTTTTATATTCTATGAAAAGAAGGGGGTGAACTACGAAAGAATTATCCGCATGGGACGGAACTCGGTACATGTGATGTACATACACAAACAAATGATTACAATTTTTGGAAAATTGTATGATTTATTCGAGAGAAAGAATTTCACATACTAAGTCACAAACGAGTTGGTCCACCTCTTACCCTGATGCAAGCAGTTACTCGTCTTTAAATTGACTGATATTTGTCGGGTATTCTCCTGAGGTATATATTGTCAATTTGCTTCCAAATAGCGTGTTAGGTCGTCAAAATCCCGAGTTTGTTGGAGAGCCTTGCCCATAATGATCCAAGCGTTCCCAATTGGGGAGAGATCCGTCGACCTTCCTTGCCAATGTAGGTTTTGGCAAGCACCAAGCCAAGGAGCAGAAACTGTCGGCTTGTGCAGGTGGGCATTATCTTGCTGAAATTTAAGTCCGGGGCTGAGTTCGAAGTGGGAGTCATCACTGAAGATTATTCTACTCTAGTCAATAAGATTCTAGGCCGAAGACACGTCTGAAGAAGTTTTGCACAGCGATGAGATACCAACCTGAGTGTCCGCCATCCGGCCCGACGACCAAGAGTGATTGCCTATGGTGTCATTTCTTTTCATAGCTGGACCACATTATTAGCTCGTTCAATTTGTGAATCTCTTTCTCTTGAATAAATCGTCCAGTTTTTCAGAAACTGTAATCATTTGTTTGTCTGTACATGTATTTCACATTTTCTTTCGGATAATTTCTTCATGGTTCGTCTTCTTTTTTTATATATACATGCACGAGCATACGTACACTTATGTCCAGTAAGAGTGATTAGATTTTAGACTGGAACTAAATGAACCAGAAGCAATTCCTGCCCCTTAAAGCCAACTGTTACCAGTAGAGAGAGACGCTGGACTTCTACTCGTGAGGATCCGCTCACGCCTCTGATTAGAAAAGTTGTGACGCCGTAAATTTGAGGCAGTAACACAACATAATTTTCTTCTCCTTATTTGTCAATTTCTCAAACAATTCAATTTTAAGTATCTCCATATATACGCCAAACATAATAACTAGTGCCACGTGTTAGTGACGTCGAAAACTATTAGTGTAAATGATTTAATTTTATCCGTGCGAAGTTTTGATTTTGTATTTTTTTGTACTTTTTATGATAAGCTTTCTTAAAAGTTTAATAAATAAGCAAACAGTAAATATGTGTGGTATAATATAACCTATATATGTAAACATTTCTGGTAGTGTCTGATACAAAAGTGCACTTTCACGGTCAAATATATTGCTTGTGGTTAAAAGAAGTAGAAGACCGCAAACTTTTACTAGCAGTGAGTGTGTCATTGCGCTTTGAATGCAGCTGTATGCGCTTGTGCTGTATATGTGCTTTGGTATAAGTGTAGTGGTGGTGTACTGAGATGGAGGAATATATTTACCGCCATGGATTATTAACCCTAAAAACGCCAGGAAGACGCCGAGAGAGGGAAAGATAGTCTGCCACTGAAGTCATGACATTCACTTCAGCAATTCGCCTGCACATACAAGCAGATCAGTAAATTTTTTAAAGTGCAAACCTCAATATTTTATAAATTCCTTCATTTTAATCAAATAACAATGGTTTCGACAAAGTTTCCGTTTTAATGATTTTTAACTCATAATAAAACCAATATTAGTAATTCTCTGAAAATGGAAACACAAAACAATAGTAATGCTATTGAGTTCTAGAATTTACTTTATTTCGCTCCACGAACTCTGCCTGACAACAGTCTATCGAATACTCAAAAGCTATTACGGCCGCGTCACTAAAACTCACTAGTTGCACTGTATAATGCAATATGCACAGTATATTGCAATACACTTTACAGTGTTTTTTTTGTGTCTTATTAATAATTTTGTTCGTACTAATGTGTCTACGAATGCTTTTATATTGACATGTAAAATTGTTTTTACGTAAATGTAGTGTCTGAGGATAAGGAGAGGGTGTTGTACCAAGGAATACTTCTCAGGTTTCCTCCTCTGTCCAAGTTTAATACATTTTAATGTTCTATTTTCAAATGAAGGCATTCACTTTGTGTGTGTTGCAGTCTTTTTCTGGTATTAGAATAGTTACTCCGAATATGTAAGATTTTTCCAAATGTGAAAAACAATAAGGTAAAACATGGTGATGTACCGGGGAACAAATATTCTATTCAGATTTGAAGATGTTGCAACCGAGAACAATTTTGTCAGTACTGTATTTAATAGTCTGTATGTTACATTAGCATTCTCTTCTCCAGTAATCAGTATGTGAAATCAGATCAAGAAGACGTATTGTCAGAAATCTGTTACAAGCTACTGACTGCTAACACAAACTGCCAGTTTCAAGACAAGGAAATTCATCTGCAAATATACGCAGTCCACCGTAGAAGACCTTCCATTTCAAAGTATAAGATGGTGCACGACCAACAAAGTATGGCTTACCCCTACACACATAATGCAAATAGTTTTAAAAATACACACAATTTTACTCAACGTGAGACTCTGCAACCGAAAATTAACATCATATTCCAAATAACTTTAATATATTATATAACACTTAAATACGTAGAACTCACAGTATTTGGCTGGTGGATCCGTTGGTAGTCAATGAACACAACAGATACTCATAACAGAGACACCAGTCATAAATAATACATTCTCCTTCACTGTTTACAGCAGTCAGCCAGTGCTGGGGCAAACTTTTCTATTCCGCGACTGCAGAAGTCACATGGTTTTGAGGAAAAGAACTCATCGAGCCTTGTTCGGAGCGTATTTTCATCCTGAAGTTCCTTGATAGTTGTTCGATAGAGAGCGGGAAAGTTGTAAATCTGAGGACGCAAGGTTAAATGAATAGGGTGGGTGCAGAATGACTACCCAATTCGTATATTGTTTTTTGACAGTCTAGAAGAATGCGGGCGGGCGTTATTGTACGAGATGCATTAAAGTTCTAAGCCCTCCGATTTTTTTTCTAATTAACTACTCACCCGAAATCGATGAAACTGGCGTTACTTCTCGACGTAATCGCCCTGCAGACGTACACATTTTTCACAACGCTGACGCCATGATTCCATGGCAGCGGCGAAGGCATCTTTAGGAGTCTGTTTTGACCACTGGAAAATCGCTGAGGCAATAGCAGCACGGCTGGTGAATGTGCGGCCACGGAGAGTGTCTTTCATTGTTGGAAAAAGCCAAAAGTCACTAGGAGCCAGGTCAGGTAAGTAGGGAGCATGAGGAATCACTTCAAAGTTGTTATCACGAAGAAACTGTTGCGTAACGTTAGCTCGATGTGCGGGTGCGTTGTCTTGGTGAAATAGCACACGCGTAGCACTTCCCCGACGTTTTTGTTGCAGTGCAGGAAGGAATTTGTTCTTCAAAACATTTTCGTAGGATGCACCTGTTACCGTAGTGCCCTTTGGAACGCAATGGGTAAGGATTACGCCCTCGCTGTCCCTGAACATGGACACTATCATTTTTTCAGCACTGTCGGTTACCCGTAATTTTTTTGGTGGCGGTGAATCTGTGTGCTTCCATTGAGCTGACTGGCGCTTTGTTTCTGGATTGGAAAATGGCATCCACGTCTCATCCATTGTCACAACCGACGAAAAGAAAGTCCCATTCACGCTGTCGTTGCGCGTCAACACTGGTCGGCAACATGCCACACGGGCAGCCATGTGGTCGTCCGTCAGCATTCGTAGCACCCACCTGGATGACACTTTTCGCATTTTCAGGTCGTCCTGCAGGATTGTGTGCACAGAACCCACAGAAATGACAACTCTGGAGGGGATCTGTTCAACAGTCATTCGGCGATCCCCCAAAACAATTCTCTCCACTTTCTCGATCATGTCGTCAGACCGGCTTTCGCGAGCCTGAGGTTGTTTCGGTTTGTTGTCACACGATATTCTGCCTTCATTAAACTGTCGCACGCACGAACGCACTTTCGACACATCCATAACTTCATCACCACATGTCTCCTTCAACTGTCGATGAAGTTCAATTGGTTTCACACCACGCAAATTCAGAAAACGAATGATTGCACGCTGTTCAAGTAAGGAAAACGTCGCATGATTGCACGCTGTTCAAGTAAGGAAAACGTCGCATTTGAAGTATTTACAACAGTTCTCATTCTCGCCGCTGGCGGTAAAATTCCATCTGCCGTATGGTGCTGCCATCTCTGGGACGTATTGACAATGAATGCGGCCTCATTTTAAAACAATGCGCATGTTTCTATCTCTTTCCAGTCCGGAGAAAAAAAATCGGAGGCCTTAGAACTTGAATGCACCTCGTAGAGTAGCATCACTTCACGCCGTCTTTCTGGTGTTTGTTCTTGGACTGCGCCTGCAAGACGTCGCAGTTGTTGACAAACGTTAACAGTGATGGTTACACCAAGGCGAATCAATTCGTATGAGGCCACACCGTCTTCTCTGTTCCACCGGACACACAACGTTATCTTTTTTGGTTGCGCGCTAGTCTTTGTACGGGGATTTGCTACTTTGTATTGAGTCAGCGATTCCTTTTATTACTTTACGTTAGCATAAAGGCACCATATCTCGTAATCAGTAACGATACAGGATAGGGATGGTCGGTGTTGTTCACGAGCCAATCGATGAGGAGAAGGCAGAGATGCACTTATGGCCACACGCTCATTTGTATGAGTTTGGCTTAGAGCATGTGTTACCTATACACCCGATTTTTGTTAACCTGCCTCATTACACGCAAATGTCGCACGATGGTGGAATGATCACAAATCAATTTTCCATTTCGCGAGTACACTGACGTGGATCACTGCGGATTAGTCCGTTTAAACTGCCTTCATCAGACCCCGAAGGTCCTCCTGAACGTGGATAGCCACTAATGTCAAAATGATCATCCGCGATATGAGTAAACCATTTTATTGCCGTTCTCTGTCCAATGGCGTTATCCGCATAGGCGGGGCAAATGTTTCTGGCTGCCTCCGCTGCTGTCACACTCTACTGCACTCACACAGGAATACATCGAAAATGTACCTATTTCTCCACCTGGCACTCCAGTTTCTAGCGTCCACAGCTCCAGTAATGCCTCCGTATGACAAAATGACACTTACGCTCCAACTTAATATTTACAAACACAGTAGAAAACAATCTCATCTCTCACAACAACAAAAATAGCAGAAAATGCAGGAAACTGCTTATGACGGCCTCTAGTGCACGTTCCCTCATGTGATTTTAAAATGAGCCACTACCTTGAAACACCGACCAGGAAACTTCATAAGCTCCAGGCAATACACTGTCTCCTGTATCAGTCTTCCACTTTTCATACTAACAAAATTATTCTTTCCATCGCCGTCGGGATGAGCCGAGTGGTCTAGGGCGCTGCAGTCATGGACTGTGTGGCTGATCCCGGCGGAGGTGCGAGTCCTCCCTCGGGCATGGGTGTGTGTCTTTCTGCTTAGGATAATTTAGGTTAAGTAGTGTGTAAGCTTAGGGACTGATAACCTTAGCAGTTAAGTCCCATAAGATTTCACACACATTTGAACCTTTTTTTAATTCTTTCCTCCAAGTTCCATTTTAAAATTATGCACTCGAAAGTAGATTAGTCCTACTAAATCTCTTTACAGAATTTTCGATGTGACGCGGCGTTGGTAGTCCGATATGGCAACGGTCATTATTCCTAATACGGAAAGGTATTTAAGTAGTAAACCCCGACGGATGCTTTACAGAAGGGACCTTATCGATGTCAAGATAGCCAGCGCGGGGCACTAACTGGGATTCGATAAGAACGTATCGGTTGCGCTTTTGTTTTGCCAAAACTGCTCAGCCGAAGCTCATGACGGTTTCTCCACAAAATTTGTCTAGCTGCGTTTGTGCTCCAGTCCTAACGACATTGATGATGTCGACGAGGCACTAAATTGTAGCGATCATTTCTTCCTCAGCTGTCCATACTGCTCTTGGAAGGTAGGTATGAACATCAGTATTTTATCTGAAAATTTGTATCTATAATAAATTTTTTGAAAAGTCGCAGTTTTAGACGCATATGTACTACGTTACTAAACTCTTTTTACACTTCTTCAGTATCATATCTGCTCTTCAAAGTACAAGTCCTACAATTCTCTCTCTCTCTCTCTCTCTCTCTCTCTCTCTCTCTCTCTCTCTCTCTCAAGACTCGCTGTCATAAATATCATTTTCGTAGATTATAATATCACTATTATTATTCCCACTACAATAACTAGCCGTATTAGTGGTATTGCTGTTTAATTTTAATTATTACTCTTACTCAACAAAGCATCAGTTGTAGTTTCAAATGTTGTTTCAAAACATTTTATTACTATCGATTTACCTCTTCTCATATTAAAGTTATTAACTGGTGGAAGCCGACCTCGGGGAAGATCAGTCTGGATTCCGTAGAAATGTTGGAACACGTGAGGCAATACTGACCCTGCGACTTATCTTACAAGATATATTAAGCAAAGGTGAACCTACTTTTCTACCATTTGTAGACTTAGAGAAAGCTTTTGACAATGTTGACTGGAATACTCTCTTTCAAATTCTGAAGGTGGGGCAAGGGTAAAATACAGGGAACGAAAGGCTGTTCACAATTACTACAGAAACCAGATGGCTATTACAAGGGTTGAGGGGCATGAAAGGGAAGCAGTGATTGGGAAGGGAGTGAGACAGGGTTGTAGCCTCTCCCCGATGTTATTCAATCTGTATATTGAGCAAGCAGTAAAGGAAACAAAAGAAAAATTAGGAGTAGGAATTGAAATCCATGGAGAAGAAATAAAAACTTTGAGGTTCACCGATGACATTGTAATTCTGTCATAGACAGCAAAGGACGTGGAAGAACAGTCGAACGGAATGGACAATGTCTTGAAAGGAGGAGATAAGATGAACATTAACAAAAGCAAAGCGAGAATAGTGGGATGTAGTCGAATTAAGTCGGGCGATGCTCAGGGAATTAGATTAGGAAATGGGACACAAAAAGTAGTAAAAGGGTTTTGCTATTTGGGGAGCAAAATAACTGATTATGGTCGAAGTAGAGAGAATATCAAATGTAGACTGGCAATGGCAAGGAAAGCGTTTCTGAAGAAGAGAAATTTGTTAACAAAAAATATAGATTTAAGTGTCAGGAAGTCGTTTCTGAAAGTATTTGTATGGAGTGTGGCCATGTATGGAAGTGAAACATGGACGATAAATAGTTTGGAGAAGAAGAGAATAGAAGCTTTCGAAATGTGGTGCTACAGAAGAATGATGAAGATTAGATGGGTAGATTATGTAACTAATGAGGAGGTACTAATTAGAACTGGGGAGAAGAGGAGTTTGTGGCACAACTTGGATCGGTTGGCAGGACACGTTCTGAGGCATCAAGGGATCACTAATTTAGTACTGGAGGGCAGCGTTTAGTGTAAAAATCGTAGAGGGAGACCAAGAGATGAATACACTAAGCAGATTCAGAAGGATGTAGGTTGCAGAAGTTACTGGGAGATGAAGAAGCTTGCACAGGATAGAGTAGCATGGAGAGCTGCATCAAACGAGTCTATGGACTGAAGACCACAACAACAACAACAACATTCTTTAAGTAACTGAAGGTTTTAATCTGATGAAGGTAGAGAAATACAGTTATTGGGCGTGCGTTTTTTGATGAGATTAACTGGGATGAACAACTGGAAATGTCTTCACTGATTTTTCATTTGTTACTTTTTTAGTCCTGAACTGTATAGAACTCATGAGGAATTAAGTGGGTAGTGCAAGTTCATCCTTCAGGCGTCTGGTAATCTCACAGCAGCGGGACTATGCTGCAGATTGAAACATTCATTTTGTAAACCTCTCCTACAGCGCAACTAAGTCTCTTTTCTGCTGGATCTATTGTATCTGTTGATTTAAATTCACTGAAATTTAATCTATGGACTCAATTAAGGTTAGTTCATAGAAGTGATACGGAATGATATCAGTGAAATACGTTCAGAAATGTTGAACATGCGTTATTATTATTACGTCGTGATAATCTAAAATTTGTTTCAGACTGCACTTCGAAACTGTAGCTCCGAGTCTATATTAAACAGTATATATGTCTGTCTGTCACCAACTGGGTTTGAACAGATTAAATGTTGGAGGAAGGTAAGGGATACGACGTATCGTTCCCTTCCTAGTAAAGCAGCGTAGTGTTCAAGGAACCTTCAGGTTGAGGACAACTCTATCTTACCGAGACTGAAACCTAGACCTCCTGCTTACTGCATGCGGTCGTCTGTGTTAACTAGTCATATCATCCGAGTCTTCACATTCAGCACAAACATTCGATACCACTTTTTATTCTCCCACGCTTACTTAAAAACAACCAGAAGTTTTCCGCTTGGCAGTGTGAGCCACAGTCCTCATGTAGTGGTGCTACCTCCACGAACACAGAGGCGGAATCTCTGGTTGTAGCAGAGAAACATCAGTGGCAGTCAAATTTGGGCTCTGCTCTGGATGTGCGGTGGAATGGTCTAAGAGCTTAATGTGATTGCGAACGATGAACAGGAAATTACCGTTCGAATCTTCTTCCGATAACAATTTGCACATAGGACGATGTCAGCTGTATCCTTCGCTTCGCGGACACTGCATCACCTGGCGTCATTAAGAAACATAATAAAAAATTATTTACTTCTACGAGAACTAGGGTATTTGTGGGATATTGGAACAGGTGGTTTTAGTCTAGTACACTCTAGGGACCGTTCCTACATCAAATGCAACTGACGTCTCCAGCACAGAGAATGAACTCGCAAATTGCAATTATGATTCCACATCAGCCGTAGAATATTTCAGACCAAATGAAAGTCTGTGCCGGACCGGGACTCGAACCCGGTCTTGCCGCTTCTCAAGTGCAATCGCCACTTTTTTGAGAGAGAGCATTAAGGGATCAGATCATGGGTTGGCGGAAGCAGGGGGTGGGTAGGGGACGCAACCCTAGGCCTGGCAACAATGTCTCCTCCTCCCGGTTCCTGGGGATGTGGTCCAAGGGATGAAACGGTGTTTTGATTTTTGTTATAAGTTTTTCTTAATTATCGATTGTTTTGCATTTTATAGGTATAAAACAACATATGGAAACTAAAGATGCCGTTCCACACAGCCAAAAGTAAAATGGCTCCCAACGCCCTCTAGATTTAAAGAAATTACTGAAAAAAGAAAAACGGTACCCTGCAACTGCCCAGAGGTGTGTATCCAGCTCGGCTTCTCGCTGACATAAAAACAATAGATAGTCTCCTGAGTACATCATGCATGAACGTAAGTTTCTGAACGTCTGTTTATCTTCTCATTTCACTTCTCGCACCCGGAACACCCCAGCGGACCGTCCGTGAATAACGAACCCAAGTAATTGGAAAAAAACGTGTTGTATATTTGACGTGCCGCCGCAAGGTCACATGTTACTCTTGCAGTATGTATCAGAAGTCTGTGACGTTCTTGTCATCGATGTTAAAATGTGTGGTGTGAAAGTGACTCGAACATTGGCGAATCTACACCAAATGAGAGTTTGTGCCGGCCCAGACTCGAACCCGGACTTGATGCTTGTCACGAGCGATCGCCTTAACCACTTCGGCTATCGGAGCATGTTTGGAGGTGTGGACCAAATCTCCATTTTTCCTTGCGTCTATTCTCCTTTATGTCTACTCTCCCTTATGCTCCCACTGCATTATGTTACCGCGATTCCTGCACAGGGTGAGACGTTGTTTTCCCTCTTCAGTGCCTTGGAATGGCATGAAATAGTGCAGTGTAGTGTCAGACACACTCCGTTGACGATCAACAGGCATATTCAGCTAAGAATGAACTTGCAACTTTATGTACAGGGTGGTCCATTGACCATGACCGGGCCAAATATCTCACGAAATAAGCATCAAACGAAAAAAATTACAAAGAACGAAACTCGTCGAGCATGAAGGAAGAAACCAGATGGTTGGCCCGCTAGATGGCGCTGCCAAAGGTCAAACGGATATAAACTTTCTTTTTTAAATAGGGACATCATTTTGTGTTATATATTCGTATAGTACAAAAAGAAATATGAATGTTATAGTAGGACCAGTTTTTTCGCTATATGATAGATGGCACTGTAATAGTCACAAACGTACAAGTCCGTGGTATCACGTAAAATTCCGCCAGTGCGGACGGTATTTGCTTCGTGATACATCACCGTTTTCCAATTGAGGAAAAGATCGATATCGTGTTGATGTATGGCTATTGTGATCAAAATGCCCAACGGGCATACGAACTACACGAGTATGTAATAAAATAATGGGGGTTCGTATTTAAATAAAGGCAGTTGATATCCGTTCGACCTATGGCAGCACCATCTAGCGGGCCAATCATAGCGCCATCTGGTTTACCCCTTCAAGCTAAATAAGTTTCGTTCTTTGCAGTTTTTTCGTTTCATGCTTATTTCGTGAGATATTTGGCCCGGTCACGATCAACGGACCTAACACACACACACACACACACACACACACACATATATATATATATATATATATATATATATATATATATATATATATATATATACTTACTTATCGCGAATGGACCCAGAAGGATCACGCAAAGCTTTCTGACGTCGTTTCTTCCATACTTCTTTCATTCGTTCTCCATGTTTTCTTTTTCTTTCTTCTGTCCATTTTGTTCCTGGTCTCTTTAGTGCTTCCTTCTCCGACAATACAATCCACTTTTCCACCTTATTTCTAAAAGTTTTTCTATCTTTGACATCTTTAAGTTCAATATTTGCTTTTTGTAAATCTAATTTTACTTGGCTAATCCATGGTGTTGTTGATTTGACTTTTTCTATGTAAGTGAGAATTCTGTTGGTGAGTCGTGTGGGGGGAAGTCTAGTGACATGTCCATAAAATTTTAATCTTCGCCTTCTTATGTCTGCTGCCAGGTTTGATATGGTTTCTGTGGTTCTTCTTGATTATATATATATATATATATATATATATATATATATATATATATATATATGTTAGAAAAAGGTACGGCCAAACTTTCAGGAAACATTCCTCACACACAAAGAAAGAAAATGTGTTATGTGGACATGTGTCCGGAAACGCTTAATTTCCATGTTAGAGCTCATTTTAGTTTCGTCAGTATGTACTGTACTTCCTCGATTCACCACCAGTTGGCCCAATTGAAGGAAGGTCATGTTGACTTCGGTGCTTGTGTTGACATGCGACTCATTGCACATCAGTACGTAGCATCAACAGGTTAGTGTTCATCACGAACGTGGTTTTGCAGTCAGTGCAATGTTTACAAATGCGGAGTTGGCAGATGCCCATTTGATGTATGGATTAGCACGGGCAATAGCCGTGGCGCGGTACGTTTGTATCGAGACAGATTTCCAGAACGAAGGTGTCCCGACAGGAAGAGGTTCGAAGCAGTTGATCGGCGTCTTAGGGAGCACGGAACATTCCAGCCTATGGCTCGCGACTGGGGAAGACCTAGAACGACGAGGACACCTGCAACGGACGAGGCAATTCTTCGTGCAGTTGACGATGACCCTAATGTCAGCGTCAGAGAAGTTGCTGCTGTACAAGGTAACGTTGACCACGTCACTGTATGGAGATTACTACGGGAGAACCAGTTGTTTCCGTACCGTGTACAGGCACTATCAGCAGCTGATTGGCCTCCACGGGTACACTTCTGCGAATGTGATTTGAAGAGAAGTAATAAAATGAGCTTTAACATGGAAAGTAAGCGTTTCCGGACACATGTCCACATAACATATTTTATTTCTTTGTGTGTGAGGAATGTTTCCTGAAAGTTTGGCCGTACCTTTTGGTAATATATATGTGTGTTTGTGACAGTGGTAGCCGCACGGACCATCACGCGGTGGTGTGATGAGCGAGTCAGTGGCGTGCGAGATGGGAACGAGGTGTTCCTGGAGAGAGCGGGACGCAGACAAACGGCACTGCGCGACCCGCGGCGCGGCTTAGCGCGGGCACCTGTTACAGACGGCCGAGCCACTAGTTGATCCCACGCGGTGCGCCGCTGTCGCGAGTAATTGTGCCGCTTACTTAATGCGGCGCGCAAATTGCTTCTGTCCGCCGTAATCGGCGACGCCGCCGCCGCCGCTGCTGGTGCTGCCATCGCTGTGGCACAGTTTTCGCGGTATTCTGCTCTGCTCTCCGTTTCGTTCTGTTCTGCTCACTCAGCCCCAGCGTTGTCTTGCAAGCGCGAGCCGCGAATGCGGCGCTGTGTCATATTTTTGGGGAAACGCAGTAGTGGGCGCAGGGTGAGGACAAAGTTGGTTATCTTGTACGGTGTCTGCTCTGTTCAAAGCGATTGAAATGTATCGGAAATTTATGTTTCTCTTAAGTAATCTTTATTTATTCATCAGCATCAACTTCGATCACTTCAAAGTAATCCCACTCAGATAGGACACACTTGTGCTAGCGCTTTGTACAATATTGGAACTTCTGGAATTCCCTTAAGTTATGGTGTTCAGCTACATCTACATCCACGTGATTACTCTGCTATTCGCAATAAAGTGCCTGGCAAACGGTTCAATTTACCACCTTCAAGCTGTCTCTCTACCGTTCCACTCTCCGACGGAATGCGGGAAAAACCAGCACTTAAATTTTTCTGTGCGAGCCCTGATTTCTCTTATTTTATCGTGATGATCATTTCTCCCTATGTAGTTGGGTGCCAACAGAATGTTTTCGCAATCGGAGGAGAAAACTGGTGATTGAAATTTCATGAGAAGATCCCGTTGCAACGAAAAACGCCTTTGTTTTAACGATTGACAATCCAATTCACGTATCATCTCTGTGACACTATCTCCCCTACTTCGCGATAATACTAATGGCTCCTTCAAGGATTCTCTTTTTTCCCCGTCAGTGGTGGCAAAACCACTTTTCCATGGTTCTCTTCAGCCTATGGAATGGAAAGAAGACGCTGGGGGCTATGTCCGGCGAATACGGTGTCTGGGGCATCATACCGATTTTCTTTTTTGCCAAAAAATCGCGCACAGGTATTGTGTGAGCAGGGGAGCATGAAATTCCTCTCGAAATAGCAAACATAGCGACCGGCTCTATTTAACACAGCACGTCTCACCCCTACGGCGATCTGCCTAAGACCGACCTTTCAAACTAATACCTTTGCGTTCCTCGCACTGTGGGAGCCATGCGATTTGCTCATACAGAACCAGAACCAAACAGACGATTTACCATAAGTTTGAAAGGCTAAGCAATCTAACCTGACTGTTTGCAGTCGATTCACGATATAGAATACCATCTTTGCATAGCTTCAGCAATGGTTAGTTCATGAAATAAAGTAGCAGTACAACTGAAAATTTAAAGTGGCTATTGAACAAGAAAGTTTCAATCTTCACATGTTGATAGTGTGTCTGCAACACATTCAGTGCAGCCAGAGATAAATTAGTAACTTACATTGAAAAGTAATCAAAAGAGAGGAGCAACGCTAGAAGGTTGTAGCTAGCTGTAGGAGAAGCAGATGCCGTGGTGAGATTCATTGGGAGAATTTTTAAAGAAATCCATCTCATCTACGAAGTAAACAGTTAATGGGTACTGATTAACAGTCTGGGATCCTTATCAGGTAGGATTAATAGGAGAAGTAGAAAAATTTTTAGTTCGCTGCGGCAGCATCATGGTAGAGCACTTGCTTGCGAAGGAAAAGGTCCCGAGTACGAGTCTCGGGCAGGCACACAGTTTTAATTTGCCCGGAAGTTTCATATCGGCGCACACTGCGCTGCAGAGTGAAAATCTCATTCTGGATCATGGAGATATTCAACAAACTCCGCAGACGCTGGAAGAAAGGCGTTGCGTATTCTGGAGAAATTTACAAATGAAATTCCTAGAGAATGTTTTTAGAAGAGTGAGGAAATATATGTACAGAACGAATTTTCACTTTTCAGCGGAGTGTGCGCTGATATGAAACTTCCTGGCAGATTAAAACTGTGTTCCGGACTAAGACTCAACATCTTTCTTCCGGAAGTGCTAGTCTTGCAAGGTTCACAGGAGAGCTTCTGTCAAGTTTGGAAGGTAGGAGATGAGGTACTGGCAGAATTGAAACTGTGAGGATGGCTGGTGAGTCGTGTTTGGGTACTTCAGTCGGTAGAGCCCTTGCCCACGAAAGGTAAAGGTCCCGAGTTCGAGTTTCGGTCCGGCATACAGTTTTAATCTGCGAGGAAGTTTCAAGGAAACATATTACCCGCTTCCCACAACATCTCGCGGAATTACTTGAACAAGAAAATAACAGAAATTAGAGCTATTAACTACACTGCTGAAAAAAAAATAATAGTATACGATGTTATAGGTTTTCAATGTACTGAGCATTTATTGTTGCAACAATGCATATGGAGTTATTTATTATTATTTATTCTTCATAATTACAGCCTATTATCTAAAAAGCTAAAATAGGCCATACAAGTCACATTTCCTTGGATAGTTAAGTATTAATTATTTATTTCTGATACGCATATGTTGTACATGAAATTATGACACTTGCAGATCAATAGCACAAGAGGTGGATGGTAGTACGTGATGTAGCCTACATGGGCGGCAATGCAGGCGCTGACTTCTGGAGTGGACGCTAACCAGCGCTCGATAGATGCAGAATCTTGTTGCACCCGTTCTTTTTCCGTTCTCGCAACAGGAAGGTAGCATGTTGTTCCTACAGGATAATGCTCTCCTACATGCTGACGGTGAAACTCAACGTGTTCTGCAAAAAGTGCATGTTCTTCCCTGGCCAACACGATCCCCAGACTTGGCTCCAGTCGAGCACGAATACTATCCTGGTATACGATACGACATGGTTGCTCAACTTATCACGTAGTTCTGAAAGATTTGCTGGTTGGCGAGTCGCATGAGTCGAGTATCATCTCGTCATATCTGACACGTGCTCGACTGGAGACAAGTCCGAGGATCGTGCTGTCCGGGTAAGTTCCTGCACGATTTGCAGACATGTTGAGTTTCACGGGCAGCAAGTAGGAGAACATTATCCTGTAGGAACAGCACGCTACATTCCTGCCAGGCCAGGCAGACATGTTGAATTTCACGGGCAGCGTGTGCGAGAGAGTTATCCTGTTGGAACAACGGTCACGTCTTGTTCCAAGATCGGCAAAAGGATGATCTAACAACATTGTACACATACTGAGCGCTGCTCAGCGTCTTCTTCAGATTCACCGAAGATGAATGAAAATTGAAATTTCCTGGCAGATTAAAACTGTGTGTTGGACCGAGACTCGAACTCGGGACCTTTGCCTTTCGCGGGCAAGTGCTCTACCAACTGAGCTACCCAAGCACGACTTACGCCCCGTCCTCACAGCTTTACTTCTGCCAGTACCTCGTCTCCTACCTTCCAAAATTTACAGAAGTTCTCCTGCGAACCTTGCAGAACTAGCAATCCTGAAAGAAAGGATATTGCGGAGACGTGGCTTAGCCACAGCCTGGGGGATGTTTCCAGAATGAGATTTTCACTCTGCAGCGGAGTGTGCGCTGATATGATTGGAAGGCAGGAGACGAGGTACTGGCAGAAGTAAAGCTGTGAGGACGGGGCGTGAGTCGTGCTTGGGTAGCTCAGTTGGTAGAGCACTTGCCCGCGAAAGGCAAAGGTCCCGAGTTCGAGTCTCGGTCCGGCACACAGTTTTAATCTGCCAGGAAGTTTCATATCAGCGCACACTCCGCTGCAGAGTGAAAATCTCATTGTGAATGAAAATTGTAGCTTATCACACCACAGACCGTAAGGCCTGATATGGAGCCAGCGTGTCTTGGACGAATGCACGAGATAGCGCCCACCAGGTCTACATTGTACAGGCATACGACTATCAACTACGTACGTGCAGAATCTGCTTTCATATCTGAAGACCATAGCGTTCCATTCCATTTTCAAGTGATCGTATGACGACAACAGTCGAGTCATGCACAGCGATTCTGTGGGGTGAGAGGAAGGCTGGCTGGAAGTGTGCGTGCCCATGGTCCCACTGATAATGCCCGGTTCAGAACAATTGGTGTTGACACGTCAGGGCTCACAAGCCCCCTTATCTGCACTGTGGTATCTGTGCGATCTACTACTACTACTACTACCGCTGCTGCTCTTACAATACGACGACCCTGGCGGGCGTCTGTGCTCCGTGGATGTCCAGAACCTCGTCCATGGATGTGAGAACGTTCGCGTGACCACTGACGCAGCACGTTCAACCCTTGTCACAATTTTCCGAAAGGACCATCCCACGTCTTGGAAGGCCACAATTTTATCCCTTCAACCTCTCTGTTTTGGCTGTAAGAAGCAAGAGTGCTTCCCCATGACATGTTAAGTGCTTGCTTCACAATATTGCACCACACTGAGTCTTCTGTATTTTTTTTCTTTGTTGTTGTTTCGACTTATCACTACGGTGGCAGGCTGGGAGCGGACAAAACCGCTCTTCAGCCATAGGTTTCATAGAATGTATTTAAAGATGATTAAAATGTATAAAGGGAGATAATAAGAGATTATCTTGAAAACATACATACATGGACAATACTGACGATTATCAGATGAAAACGACAATAAATACATATAGATGGAAAATATTGATGGTTTTTAAAACTCACTTGACAATTTTATATTACAGTTAACATTTAGTCACTGATGAATGTGAGACATGCCATCACGTAATGGTGACGCACGTGACGCATGAAAAAATTGTCGTGATGGAGGTGCGTTGTGAGTTTGTCTATGGGACCCTGCAGATCCGCAGATAGCGCCTAGAAGTCAGCAAGGTGGGTGAAGTGCCGGGCGGTGTGGCCGAGCGGTTCTAGGCGCTTCAGCCTGGAACCGCGCGACCGCTACGGTCGCAGGTTCGAATCTTGCCTCGGGCATTGATGTTTTTGATGTCCTTAGGTTAGTTATGTTTAAGTAGTTCTAAGTTCTAGGGGACTGATGACCTCAGATGTAAAGTCCCATAGTGCTCAGAGCCATTTGAACCATTTTTTTGGGTGAAGTGGATACGAGAAAATGGGTGGTAGGTGTGAGGAGGAGCTTTGTGATTAGGGTAAGAAAGAGAGGTATGTTATTTTATTGGTGGGGACTAGGAGATGGTTAAAATTCCGGCGGGAGAAGATGGATAAGGCATGGAGGTGCGTGGAAGGTGCAATATGGATGTAGTGGCGCAGTAGGGTACCTGGATTGGTCATTATCGGGTGGGAAATTAGGTGCTGAACTGGGTTTTACGATTAATATATCGGATCCGAAGATGCTCTAGGAAGAGAAGGTGTGTGAAGTGGATGAATTGGTACAGGACGCGAGTTAGGGAAGGTAGGTGGATGCTAGAGGCGAGGTGGAGTGCTTGTCTTTCCAAGATTTCAAGGGACTCGTTGAATTTAGGCGAGGCAGAGATCCAGTCAAAGTTGGCGTAGGTTAGGATGGGGCGGATGAGGGTTTTATGGGTGAGGATAATGTAGCAGGATGTTGACCCCACGTGTGGCGTGTTAGTAGTTGTAGTCATTTTTTGGGCTTTGTGTTGTATGGCGTTCAATGTCAGTTTTCTGTCGAGAGTTAGTCCTACTTTACTACATTAGACAGAGGGATGGGTTGGTTGTAGATAGAGAGATGCAACTCTGGACGACGGAAACGCAGAGTGGTGCTAGCAAAGTGGATGCCATTAATTTTCTATTGGTTTGAATTTCCCACATATTGCACCACTCGACTAGGAGATTCAGGTGGATTTGGAGGGAGTCATAGGAAAGTTCAACGTTGTGACGTGCTAGGTAGGCGATGTCGTCAGCATGTTGCTGACATTGGGAGTGGCGATTTCTGAATGCGTACAGGATGTAAACGAGAGGTGAAAGGACAGAGCTCTTAAGCACACCTGAAGTAGGGTGAAAGGTGCAGAAAAGGCATCTTCCTCGTTAATATTCTTTCAAATATTCATAGTTTTTCCTTTTCTCGTTAATCATGCTCTAGGTTTTTGAACCGTACTTGATTGCTAGGTATATCACAGTGCTTCAGGCTATCTGTCTGTTAATATTGACTTTGAGCGCAGCGCCCCCTTGAGGGAATACATCAGTTTCATTCTCACTGCTGTTCTTTCTTTGCTGCCCATTCCTATGCTGTTATCACTGGTGCACCAAGATCTCTAATATCTGAACTAGCGGCCTCCATTGAACCGCATGCCGTTTGCTTCAAGAAATTCTTTGTGCTATTGTCTTATTCCTAATTGCATGAACACCCCTTCTCTGAGATCAGTCTCAGTCTCGAACATTTCTGATGTGACCCCTCGGAAACGCACTGCTGCCATTAACCCATCTGCAGAAGTTTGCACCATGCTCACTTCTCAGGGACTCCGTTCCTGTGGATGCTGTCGTATGCATGTGACAAATCGACGAACTTACTGTAGACATCTTTACCATATTGTCATTTTTTATCAAACAGTTGTCCAAGAGTGAAAATATGATCTACTGTGAATCGGTCTGAAGCCAGCTTGGTATTCCAACATATCATCCTCTATGACTGGTTAAAAATTCCTGAGGCTAATGACAAACAGTATCTTGTAGGTTACATTCCGCAAGCTGGTAACTCTGTAATTACCACATTTCTCTTTGCTTCTCTTCTTGCATGTGTAGTATAATATGGCCAGTTTACATTCTTAGGGCAATGTCTCATCCTTCCATATCAACTGGAACAGTTTATATACCTCTTACGTGCAAGCTCTCACCTTCCCCTTTGGTTAAATGGTTCAAATGGCTCTGAGCACTATGGGACTTAACATCTATGGTCATCAGTCCCCTAGAACTTAGAACTACTTAAACCTAACTAACCTAAGGACAGCACACAACACGCAGCCATCGCGAGGCAGAGAAAATCCCTGACCCCGCCGGGAATCGAACCCGGGAACCCGGGCGTGGGAAGCGAGAACGCTACCGCACGACCACGAGATGCGGGCCCTTTGGTTAATTCTCCTGTTTCTCTGTGCTCAAATAGGGCTTTGTTATTTCTATCTCTTGATTGCAATCTTCGTCTTCTTCAGTCACTTCCCACTTCCTTCGTCGTTCCTTTAATCAGTGGTGTCCTCAGATAACATCCCATCTCCGACTGGGCAATTCAGGAGTTCTGATAAGTGCTCCTTCCATCTCTCTACAATTCTTTCCTTGTTGTCTATCAAGTGACCGTTCTTACCTCTAATGAAAAACACTAGGCTCTGAAATACACCATTCCGATTTTTGATGCCTCGGAAAAATTGTCTTTACTTCATGTTGTAGGTCTCTGCCTTGAATTTTTCTGACATGATGGTTATATTTATTCTCTCCCCTGTTCTCAGGTTTCGCTTCGTCTCGCTTCTGACGTTCCCTTGCCTGCTCATTCCCTCTGTCCAGTCCCTTATCTTCCTTCTCTTTTCTTTAGGCTTCTGGCGTGTCTCGTTGAACCTTTTTATCTTCTTTGTTCTTTTCTTTCTTCTCAGTGTATTGTCTGCTACACTTAGTACCGTGGGCTTTCTTTCCACTTTCGCTCTGCGTTCTCTCTCGCGTCCAGGACTTCTAGAGCCTGAAGAAGGTTTTTGATTTCTACTGAGTAGCGTTCTTAAATTGCACTTTCACGCAATTACCCAACATTCAAAGCAGGTTCTAGTGTCTCCTTCATCGTCGATTGCATGTAGGTAAACATTAGTTTATACGCAGCGAGGAAGTGGTGTGATGCACAGTGGCCTCCTACGTACGACATGGTCTCCATAACTCTATGGCCATAGCGCAGGTCCACCGAGGTGTGATCTGTGTAGTAGGTAATTCTTCCATCCGGTGAGCACTGGGCTCCCTTACGTATTCACTTGTGTTCTGACTAAGTCGAACCTGTAAAATTATTTCTTATCGTCGGATGTAGGCTGCCACTTACATAATGAAGGGCTGCCTACATGGTATGTACACCAAATACAAGTAAAATAAAGTAAATAAATAAATAAATTACCACAATATTTTCAGACGATTTAGCAATTCTTGCTGCCAGTGTAGAGATAGCTGGAAGATAAATAGAAATACATAAACAGGAAAAACAGGACTACACGTCTTCGAAATAACAGAAGTAACGGACAAACAGAAAGTCTGTACCATCAAAATTAAGCACAAAAATATAGACTTCCGCGTTTCACAATAAAAAATTTGTTGTCTTGAAATGCAAAATCATTTCTAGACAGTATTTCGTTCAAAATATGTATGCACGTGAGAAACACTAATTTTAGGACCAACAAAAGAAAATGAAGTAATCAGGAAAACAATTGGCAGAAAGGTATTAGGAAATAGAAAAACACTAGTAACATTTAAATTTAGAAGTAACACAGACGTATACAATCATGTAGAAAAAATTACAGACGATATTAGGAAAATAATAATGTTTTATGGGCAGATTACATAACGAGTCCTGGTAGATTGACGAAAAAGTTGTGCAAGAAGTTTGAAAAATTAAAACAAAAACACAACTGGCCTGAAACTGCATGCAGAAGTAGAAGAAATTGGTATGAACACGCGAGAAACTGGAGACAGAACAAAGTGCGGAAACTAAATTAAGATTTACTAAGACAGAGAAAGGAAATGGACACCAGAATGGAGGAAGGTAAAAAAAATAGATGGAGTGTCGACGAAATCGTAAAACTGACTTAGTCGCTTATATGGCATGTAACGGAGGAGGAGGAGGAAGAAGAAGAAGAAGAAGAAGAAGAATCCACCTTGGAGGATTGGCAACAAATGTCACGGGTCCCGCAGATTAATTTTGCCGCGTGTCACCTAAATCTCCAGATGCGGTGAAAGGGTTTCACTCACTCACTCTCTCTTTCAGTTGACTTTCAGAACACTCTTTGTAGCCATCACAATACGTCAAATGAAGATACAAATGTCTGCGTAAGAGAACGGGTTCATTAGAATACTATTTTAGTATAATACACATTAAAGCTCGTAATTATATTGCATAATCATCCCGGGTAACGACGTAAACTGTCGGAGAAAGAACAGGAACCATAGCGAACATTCTTCCGTGTCCCCCCTGCAGACTAATCGTGTCCGCATCGTTGGTGTTGCGATTTCACGCTCGGCGCGGAGCTGGTTCAGCTCCTGTCAACATGATTTATTGGCAGCCGGAGTCTGCAGCCCCCGCCGCTTACGACAGACAGCGCAGGGGCCCGTACCGATGTTGCGTTGGCTGCGCCGTATCTGAATCAGGGCCATTATTCTTTCGCGCCGTTAAGTAACGGATTATCTACACCGTATTATTACAGATCTTGCATCTGCGGGGGCCCTAACAGAAAAGAAGTAAGCGTAGCTCTTACCGCAAAGATTAGCTGCCATTCGCCTCCCACAGCAGGGCGAAGGACTGTGTGGGAACGTTGTGAGGTATTACGAGAAACGGTGGCCTCATACCGCTGCACAGACGTAAGAGGCACTGGTAATGGATACGTAAGCTCACCAGACAAAATACTAGTCATTGGAGCGCTGCGGCGTAGAACTGGTACCAGATGGCCGTGTGATCTCGCCCCCCCCCCCACTCCCCCCCCTCACCCACTCCCCTCAACGCTGATCTGTATGGACAACTCGGCTACATGGTATTAGTGCAGTAACATGGGCCAACGTCTTGATTTGACAGAGCGGAAGAAAGAACCTTTGTGTTTGAAAGTAGACTACCTATGAGGAACCGTCCATGAGATTGCCCGATTTATTGCTCTATCAGCGCTGGTTGTTCAGCGTTTCTACAGGGAATGGTGCACCACCTGCCACTGTGACAAGGCATACTAGCACTACAACCCAGTGCCTCACGTAGTACACAACTGGTCATTAGAATTGCTACACCAAGAAGAAATGCAGATGATAAACGGGTATTCATTGGACAAATATATTATACTAGAAGTGACATGTGATTACATTTTAAACCAATTTGGGTGCATAGATCCTGAGAAATCAGTACCCAGAACAACCACCTCTGGCCGTAATAACGGCCTTGATTCGCCTGGGCATTGAGTCAAACAGAGCTTGGATGGCGTGTACAGGTACAGCTGCCCATGCAGCCTCAACACGGTATGACAGTTAATCAAGAGTAGTGACTGGCATATTGTGACGAGCCAATTGCTCGGCCACCATTGACCAGAAGTTTTCAATTGGTGAGAGATCTGGAGAATGTGCTGGCCAGGGCAGCAGTCGAACATTTTCTGTATCCAGAAATGCCCGTGCAGGACGTGCAACATGCGGTCGTGAATTATCTTGCTGAAATAGAGGGTTTCGCAGGGATCGAATGAAGGGTAGAGCCACGGGTCGTAACACATCTGAAATGTAACTTCCACTGTTCAAAGCACCGTCAATGTGAACAACAGGTGACCGAGACGTGTAGCCAACGGCACCCCATACCATCACGCCGGGTGATACGCCAGTATGGCGATGACGAATACACGCTTCCAATGTGCGTTCACCGCGATGTCGCCAAACACGGATGCGACCATCATGATGCTGTAAACAGAACCTGGATTCATCCGAAAATGTGACGTTTTGCCATTCGTGCACCCAGGTTCGTCGTTGAGTACCCCATGGCAGGCGCTCCTGTCTGTGATGCAGCATCAAGGGTAACCGCAGCCATAGTCTCCGAGCTGATAGTCCATGCTGCTGCAAACATCGTCGAACTGTTCGTGCAAATGGTTGTTGTCTTGCAGACGGCCCCCTCTGTTGACCCAGGGATCGAGACGTGGCTGCACGATCCGTTACAGCCATGCGGATAAGATGCCTGTCATCTCGAATGCTAGTAATACGAGGCTGTTGGGATCCAGCACGGAGTTCCTTATTACCCTCCTGAACCCAACGATTCCATATTCTGCTAACAGTCTTTGGATCTCGACCAACGCGAGCAGCAATGTCGCGATACTATAAACCGCAATCGCGATAGGCTACAATCCGACCTTTATCAAAGTCGGAAACGTGATGGTACGCATTTCTCCTCCTTACACGAGGCATCACAACAACGTTTCACCAGGCAACGCCGGTCAACTGCTGTTTGTGTATGAGAAATCGGTTGGAAACTTTACTCATGTCAGCGCGTTATAGGTGTCACCACCGGAGCCAACCTTGTGTGAATGCTCTGAAAAGCTAATCATTTGCATATAACAGCATTTTCTTCCTGTCGGTTAAATTTCGCGTCTGTAGCACGTCTTCTTCGTGGTGTAGCAATTTTAATGGCCAGTAGTGTATCTCAGTTAATGGTTCTTCGTCGCTTTAATCACCATTTTATGTAAGAATTTTGTCAGAAACTCTATTTTTTAAGTCATCATTCTTCTGACTGGTTTGATGCGTCCTGCCACGAATTCCTCTCCTGTTCCAACCTCTTCATCTCAGTTTAGGACTTGCAAACTACGTCCTCAATTGTTTGCTCGATGTATTCCAAACTCTGCCTTCCTCTATAATTTTTGCCGTCTACAGCTCCCTCTAGTGCCATAGAAGTCATTCCCTGATGTCTTAACAGATTTCCTATCATCTTGTCCCTTCTGGTTGTCAGTGCTTTCCACATATTCCTTTCGTGCCGATTCTGCGCATAACCTCCTCATTCCTTACTCTATCAGTACACTTAATGTTCAACATTCGTCTGTAGTACCACATCTCAAATGCTTCGATTCTCTTCTGTTTCGGTTTTCCAAAGTTCATGTTCCAGTATTATAAATGATAGTATGAATGCACGCCTACCTAACATTAGTACCATAAAGTAGTCGTTGTCATGAACGAAAGTTATTAAGGCAGTAATCTGAGACGAACTCACTCGCAAAGTAATAAGTATAGAATGATGAATAGGTTTTGTCACGTTTAGGTACTTTTTCAAACACATAGCATTATCATGAGTGACGTAACATAATAGTGTTTCCATAAAGTGTTACTAGTAATTGCTTATTCTTGGTAGTAATTAAGGTAACGAACGTCATTGAATTCCAAATTAACGTCTTTTGTGTTCATGTAACACGAGTTTTTTGCATGTAAGCTAGAAAATGTGCATTTTATAAACCTGCTGCCTTGCCTTTGTCTCACGATATTCGCGTGGTTCCAAAGTCATTACCGTCATTTATTAAATTTAAATTTTTGCTCGTTTTGGAGCTGGTGAACATGTTATTTTGTAATCTGATTTCATTCAAGCCATATAATGGCAATCAAAGTTACGGGTAACTACAATTACACTTTAATTTATCATCAGTATTTTTACGTTTCGGTCGTCGTTGTACGCATTAATAAACACTAGTGCGATAGCGATCAGGTTGTAACTGTCTATGTTCTGCCGGTAAGAACTGATCTTCGGATTGAATGCCTGTTTCCACTTACACCGGAACATTAGATACGTGTGTCACAATAAAACCTTTCAAGCACCTAATATTCACGGTACACTGGTGAAATGGTCGTACGGGAAAATCCCCACTTCATCGCTACCTCGGAGATGATGTGTCCCATCGCTCGGTGCCGACTATAACACCACGTTCAAACTCACCTAAATCTTGATAACCTGCATTTGTAGCAACGGTAACCGATCTAACAACTGCGTCAGACACTTTTTGTCTTATATAGGCATTGCCGACCGCAGCGCCGTATTCAGCCTGTTTACATATCTCTGTATTTGAATACGCATGCCCACACCAGTTTCTTTGGCGCCTCAGTGTATCTAGTATTAGTCAAAATTTCAGAGACAATCAAATAGCATACGAATTGTATAAAATGCAAAGAGGCCTAAGACCCACAGATCATGAAGTACAGCAAGCTTACATGTAGAAAGGAGTTCGTCGGGAATATATGTTGTCAGTGTTGTTCAACGTGTGCATTGTGAAAGGTATTTTGAGAAATGTAAAGAGGATAACGTTTAACTGGATGTAAGTAAAACTCATTGCATATGCTGATAACGTAGCTGTCACTGAGGAGAACGTAGGGAGAAAAAACCTTAGCAACAACGAACAACATCTTGAAAGAGAGGAATGAAATGAAAATTAATAAGGAGAAGGTAAATTTGTAGTGACCTATCACCAACATATCGCATCAGACTTAGACGCAATGCTATTTCACTAAGACGAGTAAATACTGTTCCTAGGTAGGACGTAAAATCAAACAGATTAAATCAAGAAACCTAAATTGGGAGAACAAACAGAAATGTCTGGAGCGTGAATTGTTATGACTTGGAGAAGTAGACAATTGGTACATGATATAAGACATGTGTAGGTATTTGAGATGTGGTACAGAAAGAAAATATTTCATAGACAGGAAATGTTTCAAAGATTTGAATTCTATGAGAAATAGGTGGAAGAACGACATCTACTACTGAATGCATGGAAAGGAACAGAAGATTACTTTCACAGATCGGAGGTAGTGCAAGAGCAAAATGATACGCAGAAACGAAGTTGAAACCAGTGAAACGCCCTGCTTAAATACGCAGGGAAGAACAGGTAGTTGGAGCTGTGGAAAGGAGCCAAAAGGGGGCTGTCCGTTACACTCAAACACATACAACTTTATTTAGTTGTCGAAACAATACAGCAAAAATTTTTGAACTTAGTTATCGGTTGAATAGGCCACACTATCTTTTGCCTTAAGGGCACAACCACTTAAATTTAAAAACAGCTGCAAGGTATTAACTTACAATTCAAAATATTTAGAAGGCAGAAGGCCTCACGTAGGTAAGTTCTATAACTTGGCTGCAGCCCCAACACTCGAAAAGCAAACTAGTTTAATTTAAAAACGGCTGAAGGCCCATGACTTTAGACTGCAGGTAAAATTAATTTAAAGAAAAACACAAGGCAGTAGGTCTTATCTTCAATTAGGCTGAAGGCCCCACACAGTCTGATACTTGCTAGACAAGAACTTTAATTTAAAAACGACTGAAGGCCGATGACTTAAAACAACTAAAATAATTTTTATTTGGCAGAAGGCACAAAGCTTTATCTGTAGGCAATATTTTATACAGGCTGAAGACCCAAGCAACCTAAAATTTAACAAGTAAGGAATTTAAATTTTAAAGCTGCTGAAGACCCATTATTGAAAAAAAAACAACTACAATAAATTTTTAAAAGGCAGAAGGCCCAAAGCTTTATCCAAAAAATATTTTAAATGAGGCTGAAGGCCCAAACAACGCAAGACTTGAAAAGTAAGGAACTTTCAATTTTAAGCTGGATGTAGGCTCATTATTGAAAACCCAACTAAAAGCATACAAATTCAAACCATCTGCTATAAGCCATTAAAATACACAATCAAACACAGTAAGAAAAGGCAGTACAGCCAGCGGCGTTCAGAAGTTTCCGGGGGTCGGTCTGCACTTGAAATATAAACGTCCGGTTAGGGGAGACAGTTAGTCGGCCCAACTATATCCGATTCGCCGGCAAACCAACCAAGAGACAATCAGCGGACCCACCGAAAAGACCACTTGCTTTCCACCCGACCAGTGCACAAGGAACTCCAAAGCCAAAACGTAAAAGGCGTAGCCGCCCGCAACCAAATATGCATAAGCTGTCAAAACTACACACACACGTGTTGGACAGCAACAACACAGTGAGGACAGGACACTACCTGAATTTTACTTCAGCGGCCAGGGTAGGTAACCAGAACGCTAACGGCCATAAGGCAGAAAATTCCGCTGGTACACTTGGACTTCAAATAACCAAAACACAGTTAAACTCCACCGGATGGTGGCCAAACATTCGCCAACTCGAACACCCGCTGCTGCTCACGGGGATACCCCCCAAAAGCCAACCATGAAAACCAAAGGCACAATGTGAAGTCTGGCTTCGGTAATTAAATCACCAGTAATCGGAACAGCTCCCACACACTCCGACACTGCGTAGAGACCGCCAGCGGGCCCGGACCACTGCGCCGCGCAGAGATTTCCAGGCTGATCCACACCAACCGACCGACTGCCGCACACCGGCTAGCCGGAAACTATATGCACCAGACCAAAGATAGTACAAGGTGCGAATATCGATACACACCGCCGCTGCCACACGTAGAAAGAGGAAGAACCACGGCATAACCGCAATAACCGCTGGAAACCAAACGCAGAGTAACAGTCAACGTTTAAACCAACGCATAAGCTGGGGCCAGCACATCTCAGAAGTGTAAGTTGTTGGGGCGAGATTAAAGTTCTTTGTATATAATCCTCCCGTTCAGAAAAAAACGGAACAACTTGAAAGAATAGAGACAGGACGTTTATATTCATAGACATTTATATTAGTATGTTCTGTAGAAATGATTAGCATTTCAGTCACCTCAGTTCGGCATGTGTACTCTTGCCTAGTAGGCACAGAGTCCACCATGGGCGTTGATAATTTGTTCCATGCGTAATGGAATCGAAGCGTTCAGGCACGTACGCTGCATTCACTTTCTGCGAAGTTCACCTGTGGTTGTTATCAATGGGTCACAGCGCTGCACCTGTCGTTTCACCATATCCAACACAATTTCGACTGGCAAGAAGTCGTGATCTGGCAGGCCAGGGAAAGAGACTGACAACTTGTGACTTCAAGATGGCACATGTTCTTGCAGCAACATGTGGTCGTGCGCATAGTCTTGTTGAAAAATGGTGTCAGAGGTATTGTGCACACCATAAGGCCTTGGGTTGGCGCTGTCTTTTGCGAATGCAGTCACTGTGATGCCGCTCCTCCTGTCTACGGCAAATCCAAATGCGGCCAACCGTATCAAAGAAACAGAACCTCGATTCATCCGAAAACGTTATCTGATGCCATTCCTGTACGCAGTGACGTCGTTCCATACACCCTTGCCGTCGAGCATGTTTCTGCGATTTGTCAAAGGTACGTGGAGAAGTGGACGTCTCCTCCCGTCACACTGGTCCATTACCTTCACTTTATAGCGACACAGTGAGCCGCGGGCACATTTTACATTTTACCGGTAGGTAGTGTTGCGCCGCGATATCAACGTTAACACTTTGAGGACTGAGTGCGGCCGGCCTCTGTGGCCGAGCGGTTCTAGGCGCTTCAGTCTGCAAACGCGCGACCGCTACGGTCGCAGGTTCGAATCCTGCCTCGGGCATGGATGTGTGTGATGTCCTTAGGTTAGTTAGGTTTAAGTAGTTCTAAGTTCTAGGGGACTGATGACCTCAGATGTTAAGTCCCATAGTGCTCAGAGTCATTTGAACCATTTGACTGAGCGCGAGTGTGGACGCTCAACCGGCCGGTACTGAGCAATTTCACAGTTTTTCTTAATTTTCTACAGCAGATTCTATACCGCAGAAAACAGATTTCTCTTTTGCATTTAAAAACTACGTCCATTCCCTTCAGGGTACTGCAAAGAAATAAACATTTACGTTAGTGACAAGGGTTGTATATTAATTTGAAAGTATGCTGTTTTCACAGTGAAAAAAAATTTTTTTTTAGGTTTTAGGACCTCTAAGGGACATAGGATTAAAGTTGTTAATGTTAAATGAATAACTGTTGAAATGTGAACTTTTATTTTATTAATAATCACACAGCTACATTGGCTTTAGTATGAAATATTTCGAAACATTTTGGAAAACAAAGCCCTACGTTAAAGGTTTCACAATAATATCGCGTGTCTTTTCTTGAAACTTTACTATTTCTGGCCTTGCTTGTTTCTGTGCATACTTTGCACCTTCTCTGAGGCCACTTAGACAATTTTACAATTTTGTGGGTGGAATTAATTTCGGAAAATGTCTTCCGCTTAGTCTGTCGATAGGTGAACTATTCTGAGAAGTGCATGAGTCTAAGAGGCCACCTTTGTGAATCAAGTTCTCTGCTAACACTGTAATGTATTCAACCAGATGTTTGCTTGTATTTCGCGACGTTTTGTGCAAAATGTATGAATTTACAGTCATGAGCATGAAAATGTGAAAGAAAACTTTTTTCCACCACTTCATTTGTTTTCGTTCAAAAGGATAGTACGCCATTAGCTGGTCGCTATGATCCACACCAGCCTTTTTACTATTATAGTCCAAAACACAGTCTGGCTTCATTTCTTCCACCATTTCAAATTTAGTTCCTACACTGACATTTGTTGCCGTCATTTTATACTTCGTTGTCAAAAGAAAAACGTCTCTGTTGTCCTTCCATTTTACAAACAGTAAGTGATCTCCTCTGCGAAACGAAAGTTCATTTTTATTTCTGGCCAACGAGATCCATTGGTAGTACTTTTCTATTTTTCTGCACAATACCAACTGCCTTAGTTCTTTTCCCCGACAAATAAACAAGTAAATCAGGGCTGGTGTAAAATCGGTCCATGTATAATGTGTGACCTTCATTATGAAACGAATGACACGATCTGTCTACAATGCGTAAAATGCTGTTATCGGCATTAGACTGTTTCCCAGAATAAATATCACAGTTCAGGACGTACCCACTTTCACTTTCACACAGCGTAAAAAAATTTACGCCATATTTATTAGGCTTATTTTTCATATACACTCTAAAACTCAGTCTACCACGAAAAGGGCAAATTTCTTCATCTATAGTAATATTTTCGCCTGGCTTGTAAGCCTTTCCACTTTGGGTCACGCATCTGTCGAATATAGGTCTTACCTTATGAATAGGATCGTGACCTACCTGGTTTTTAGGAATGTATGTTGCGTTATCTACGAGATGTAACATTCGTAGAATTGACAAAAATCTCTCTCTTGGCAGACACTTTGCCCCAAATGAGGACTGCAACACGGGATTTGTTGACCAATAATCAGTTTTGGTTTCTTGACTAGGCACATATGCAAAATAATACCAAAAAATTTATACAGTTCACTGAGTTTCACTGTTGTCCACATACGCCACACTGACTGAGGCTTCAATTTTCCTGTAGCACTTAGTGTCTCTATTGTCATTCTAGCGTAGCGGTTTGTCTCTCGTTTGATCAGTCTCACCAATTCTTCGTCGAAAAAGTACGTGAAACAATCAAACACTGAAGAATGTTGGTCAATTCTATCTTGAATTCCACAGGATTCAGAAAAAACAGGAAGCTGGGGAGTGATTGTATCGTTATCTGTCCAATGGCCAGAAGAATATGGCAAATTTCAATGACCAGTTGTGTTTGTGGTGACAACGATGTCAACAGCCTCATCTTCAGGTATTCCTGACGGTTCACCGTCCGAGGAATCGTTTTCATCTATAAGAAAATTCGTAAAACTTATCTTTTTTCTGACCAGGAATCAAACCACAGAATTACGGAAAATTCGGACAAAAAATAGCTTACCATCACTAATGTCAAAATCTGCAATTTCTTCATCTAATTCTGAACCACTATTATTCAATAAAAACTCTTTCTTCATCTCGCAAGGCCATGGCGAAAATAAAGCGCAAAGCTATCAGCCGGCAAAAATTTAAAGTTTCGAACTGCCGCGCGCCTGTTGTAAGTCGAGCGTGAGCGCGGCAAAGCAAATGACTCAAAATATTCTCCTGTACCACCTCCAACAGTGACAAATGCTGCCATCTGTAATTTTTTATTGGTAATAGGATAACCAGAGAGTACTTTTAAACCTACAGAATATATAAGTCATGCGCTGGGAGTCGTTAACATCGCTGATAATCGGTCGACGTAGGAGCTACGTCGGTCGTCTTTTTGGGGTACTGTCGGACCGACGTAGGAGCTACGTCGCTCATCTCGAATGTGTTAATCTTCAACCCCGTTCAAATACTAATTTTTTCTGGGCAACACAGTAATGTACATGTCCTGTGAATACGAAGGTCTTATCTCTAGTCTTTCAGGGTGATCAGCTTTTCTCTGAACATGAGTTGAGTTAGTTTTTCCGTGTTTCCTGTATATCCTCTCAAAGGGATGCTGGGATGAGTCCTTCCACACGACGTATGATTTCCTTCCTCACTATCGTCCAACTGAGTTGATGCTCCTGCTCTCTTACCGTCTTACCGAGCGATGTGACGCAGTATTAGCGCACTCGCCTCGCATCCGCAAGGACAATGGTTCGAATCCCCTTCCGGCCATTTTGATTTGGGTTCCGCGATTTCCCTAAATAGCTCCAGGAAAAATCCAGAATGGTTCCTTTGAATATGGTATGGCAGATTTCTTTCCACATCCTTTAGTAATTCGAGCATTTGCTCTGTCTTTAATGGCCTCACTGTGAACGGGGCGTTAAACCTTCCTTCTGCCTGTCACAATTCCTACCTCTCCGATGTGCTGTACTCTCACCTTCTCCTCTCACTATGAGGGACATAATGCAGCCACCTAAATACTGTTTTGGTTAAGTCGTTACTTCCCGGACTGGGGGCTGAGTTGCCTTGTTTATCTGGAGCAAGCACAGCCTGTCGTGACGCCAGCCGTTGTCAATATTTAAGAAGGTCGTCTGTTACAGTTTTGTACAGTATCACAGCTTCACCACGATACGGAGGCTGACTGCTTCAGTCAGCATGACCTACTTTCCGTTCAGTACGTGGCGAACTTAACCACTAAAAATTCTCTCTAGCCTACCTGATATATGTGAGAGAAAAACATATTTCTAATCTAAATCTTTAACAGTTCCAGGAAAATTTGGAAAAAAATAAAGATAAATATTTGTCGAATATGAGCGGAACAGCGTAAGCAAAACGGTAAGACGCAATTGCAGCGAAAGACAGTCTGGAACCGCGCGACCGCTACGGTCGCAGGTTCGAATCCTGCCTTGGGCATGGATGTGTGTGATGTCTTTAGGTGAGTTAGGTTTAAGTAGTTCTAAGTTCTAGGGGACTGATGACCTCAGAAGTTAAGTCCCATAGTGCTCAGAGCCATTTGAGCCACTTTGCATTCGAGCTTACAATATGGTTGTAACACACAAGGTCAATTTTAAACAGCACAAGTAACTTCAACGAAATCATAATTATCACCAACAGTGCTACTACGCATACTTTGGGTGTGATGTTGCTAACGGCGATCCCAGGAAGTGAAATATTCCCTTTGTTCAATGTTGTACACCTCGACAAGTTTGGGAAAGCAGACTGAGAGCAATAAAACGTTCTACCCCTTCTCTCCATCCCCCTCCCCTCCACCCCCCCCCCACACCCCACCACACCACACCAAGTTCTGCCCCCTTTTCCTGCCCTAAAGACAGCCGTACAGGCTGGTGTTCAGCGTTCTATCATACTTGACGGTTGATGTGGTAGTGAGTATGGTATGGGATGTGGATGGTTCAAATGGCTCTGAGCACAATGTGACTTAACATTTGAGGTCATCAGTCCCCTAGAACTTAGAACTACTTAAACCTAACTAACCTAAAGACATCACACATATCCATGCCCGAGGCAGGACTCGAACCTGCGACCGTAGTAGTAACGCGGTTCCGAACTGAAGCGCCTAGAACCGCTCGGTCACCTCGGCCGGCTGGGATGTGGAATGTGCGGGAATGATTCTAGACTGGACACACTTTTAACGCTTTATTAAGATAAAAGAAATCCAAGTCAAAAGTTTTACACTTGACTCAAAGATGCCCCTCTATAATATTCAAATATCCCAATTTCATAACTACAGAAATGAAGCACACCGAATGACAATGCAATTAATCGTAGTCAGAGCTTAAGGCACGTGCCACACCTACAAAACTGATCCAGTACATAATTTCAGAGACGTACTTTTCGTTACATACTCAATGCCTATCAGGATATACACGTATTTTAACTTCACTTATTCTGACATGAAGGTTGTTTTTCTTAAAACAACATGCATAAAAAATAAATTTTAAATGTGTTTGAAATTAAACTCAAATTTTCTTTGAACGTTTCAGCAATTGTATCATCTGAGTTGTGAGGTCGATAAAAGGATCCAATTATTATTTTATTTTGGTTGCCAAGAAGGACCTCTATCCATACTAATTGAAAGGAACTATCTACCTCAATTTCGCTACAAGACAAACTACTTCTAACGGAAATAAACACGTCATCTCCCATTTATTTAGCCTATCCTTTCTGGACACCGTTAGGTCCTTTGCAAAAATTTCGGCTTAGATTATCTCCGGCTTCGTCTATCTTTCAGTGCCTATAACGATTTGAGCATGAGTGCTTTGCATAGCTCTTCGACCTCTGATACTTTGCCAATTTGCAACTGTTATACCGATGGTTTCTGGGTCTACATACTTCCTGTGTTCAGTCTACATCCTTACAGACTGAAGCCATTTTTGTGTTCCCCTGTAACTTAAGAAACTGCTCAGTTCCCGCCACACAGCTCCTGATACCCGAGTAGTCACGGGTTAAATGGAGTGAAAGAGGGCGCGCATGAGCCGTATAAGATTTGCTTATGACATTGCTATGCTCAGTGAAGGTGAAGAAGAATTAAAGGATCTGCTGAATGGAATGAGCATTCATATGATTACGGAGTATGGACTGCGAGTAACTCCAGGAAATACGAAAGTAATGAGAAGCAGCAGAAATGAGGACATCAAAATTGTTTATCAGGAAGTAGATGAAATTAAAGGATTCTGCTACCTTGCAAAATAACACGCGACGGACGAAGCACTGAGAATCCAAAAAATAGACGCAGAGGAAAAGAGAGTATTCCTAGCCAAACATTAAACACAGACCTCAGTGTGAGGGAGAAAATACTGAGAATGTTCATTTGAAACGTCCCCTTAGAACAATTATACATGACTGTGTTTAAACTGACACACAATATTTTCAGCGCAACGCAATCTGACTTTCAAAAATCCCTACAAAAGAATGGCCCTGACTAACATTAACCTATACCTTTCACAAATCACTTACCTCACAAAAATCTTCGTTACTCAAGCTACTGCAATACAGCAGGCGCTACTACTGTCAGCTGAATAAAAGATTCAAACTTCTGAAGGCACTAACTACTGATTAGCATAGTTAGCAAATGAAAGATTTTGATAGAGAACGAACAATGTATTTACCTTAAATGTGTTCAAGAGTCATAATATATATTGCAGTTCATGACATCTAGTCTTCCAAATTTCCAGATCGTCCGCTCTCAAAACTCTGCCATGTCTCTCCCCACATCCACCGCTGCTGGCGGCTCACCTCCAACTGCGCATCGCTACGCGCTGTTAACATCCAGCTGCCCAACACTACAATGGCAGACAACGATGCAAACTTGCCACAGACTGCACACAGCACAGCCAGTGATTTTCATAAAGAGCGCTACGTGGCGTTACCAATAAGAAAACCTAAACAGCCTACTTACACATTTGGCGCCCTGATTATATGGTAGTAAGTTATGGACTCTGCGAAAGTCGAAACAGAAGCCAATCGAAGCTTATAAGATATAGTGCTACAGAAGAACTTTGAAAATTAGGTGGACTGATACGGAACGAGGAGGTTCTCCGCAGGTCCAGTGAAGAAAAGAACATACGGATAACACTGGCAAGAAGAAGGGGCAGGCTGGTAAGAGATGCACTAAGACATCAGGGAATAACTTCCACAGTACTAGAGGGAGGGAGGAAGACAGTGGTACATCGAGCAAATAACTGAGGACGTAGGTTGCAAGCGCTGCCCTGAGATGAAACGCTTGGTACAAGAGAGGAATTCGTAGCGGGACACATGATTCCAGTCAGAAGACCAATGACTGAACAAAATTGCCTTGTCGCAGTGGAAGGGGGTATGGTAGACTCATGGTTTGCGAAGACTTAGATAACACTTTAAGGAACGTAGTATTTATTTATTCGTGTCAGAAGCATTTACGATGTGTAAAATAATATACAATATTTACATGTCGTGTGTATATATATATATATATATATATATTTACAAGACAGTTATTTACTCCTTTACCACCCAGAAGTCCGCAGCTCGTGGTCGTGCGGTAGCGTTCTCGCTTCCCGCGCCCGGGTTCCCGGGTTCGATTCCCGGCGGGGTCAGTGATTTTCTCTGCCTCGTGATGACTGAGTGTTGTGTGATGTCCTTAGGTTACTTAGGTTTAATTAGTTCTAAGTTCTAGGGGACTGATGACCATAGCTGTTAAGTCCCATAGTGCTCAGAGCCATTTGAACCACCCAGAAGTTAGCGACCTCTATTGCATTTGGCGTTGCATATAGCAGGTCTTCTGTTGTGCATGTTGCTGGACACTGGGTACACTGAAGCAGGTGGAAGGTCGTCTGCGTTGCTCCAAGCTCACAGAGTGGCGGCTCCTCTAGGAAACCCCATTTAGTCAGATTGCTCTTACATTTCGTGACACCCGAGCGTAGTCTGTTGAGGGATCTCCATATACTCCAATTCTCTGTGTAGCCGGGTGGTAGTCTTTCGCTTGGTGTAATACATCCCACAGTACTGGTAAGCCTTGGAAGCCATAGTTCGATTCGGCACTGCTGTGGTGCCACAACTAGAGCCTTGATAGATCTGAGGAAGCTCTTTCTGGATTTTAGTCGTGGGTTTGCTGTTTTATAGCCATAGAGAGGGTGAGCTTCAGAAGTTTCTGATTTTTCCTTCTCACTTTTTGCTGTTACCTCTCGGCGGATGTCGGAGGGGGGGGGGGGGGAAGGTGCAATTCCCGCGAGGCTGTACAGTTTATCGAGAGGAGTAGGCTTCAGGCACCCGGTGATGATACAAGTATCATTAAGAGCGACGTCCGCCACCAGTAGCTGAGTGGCCAGCACGACAGAATGTCAATCCTAAGGGCCCGGGTTCGATTCCCGGCTGGGTCGGGGATTTTCTCCGCTCAGGGACTGGGTGTTGTGTTGTCCTAATCATCATCATTTCATCCCCATCGACGCGCAAGTCGCCGAAGTGGCGTCAAATCGAGAGACTTGCACTCGGCGATCGGTCTACCCGACGGGAGGCCCTAGCCACACGACAGTTACATGTATCTTTATTAAGAGCGACATCTACTGTTTTGGCAAGAATTGAACCGCACTGGGCTTGCGTATTCTCCGGCAGAATAACACAATGCAAGGGAAGAGGTTCTCACAGTGTTGGCGTATGCTCCCCACATTGTGCCTGTTAGCTTTCTGATGATATTGTTCCTGGCTGCCACTTTTTGCTTGGTATTCAGGCAGTGCCTCTTACATGTTAATGCACGGTTAAGGGTGACCCCTAGGTATATGGGATACGTACAGTGTTCTAGTGATGTTTCCTCCCAGGTGATTTTGAGGGCTCTAGCTGCCTGCCGGTTTTTAAGATGAAAAGCGCAAGTCTGTGTTTTTCCAGGATTTGGTCTCAACTGATTTTCCCTGTAGTAAGCTGACAGTTCTCTCAATACTTTGGACAGATTCTCTTCAACAGTTTCAAAGCAGCGGGCTTTGGCGGTGATAGCACAATCATCTGCATAGATGAAGTTCTGTGTTCCTTCAGGTAGTGGTTGATCATTTGTGTAGATGTTAAACAAAGCTGGAGCAAGCACACTCCCCTGGGGTAATTCGTTTCTCGGTGATCTCCATCTGCTTCTCTTGCCCTGGAGATCAACAAAAAACCTTCTATTTTCAAGGAGATTCCTTATGAAACAGGATAGCTGGTAGTCTAGTGGCATTGTACAGCTTCATAAGAAGTCTTCCATGATTAACTGTGTCATAAGCTGCTGTTAGATCTATAAATACAGCTCCTGTGATCTCTTCCCTTTCGAAACAATCTTCGATGTGCTGAGTTAGTTTCAACACTTCAGATGTGCAGCTCTTTCCCTGTCTGAATCCAGCCTGCTGTGGAATGTGTACTGTCTCTAGCTTCTCCGTTAGTCGGTGTAGGATGAGTCTTACAAGATGTTTATACAGATGACATAGGAGAGATACAGGGCGGTAGCTTTTAGGATCATTTCGTACTTGCCTGGCTTGCGGATAACTATAACTTTGGCTTTCCTCCAGAGTTTAGGGATCTTGTAGGATATGACACAGTTGTTCATTAGGTCTCTCAGCCATGCCTTTGTTATCGGCCGAAAGTTCTTTATCTGCTCAACTCTTGTATCATGAAGGCCTGCCGCTTTCCCATTTTTGCACGTACTCAGGGCGAGATCTACCTCAGTGTGGGAAAATGGTTGAAGCAGAATATTGGTTTCTTGGTCAGGTCGTCTCCCACATGTCTTCTTACCAGGCCTGTTTGAATAAGGTGGTTTCCCATTTTGTATGAGCTGGTGTGCAGTTTGATCAACTCGGACATTCGCATGCATATTCGCCTGTGAAGGGTCATTATTCAAGCGTTTTAGAAGCCTCCAGACCTCGAGACTTCTTCTACTCATATCACAGTCTTCCATCAGTTTCTCCAAATGTGTTCTCTTTGCCTCGGAGATTGAGGAGAGGACAGATCTAGCTATTTTGGAGGTTTCCTTACTAAATAGGTTTTCATTGTATTGGGTATAATACTCCTCTAGCAATGTAGCTGTTTCTGAAGTTACGCCCTGCAGGTAGTTCGTCTTGAAGCCTCTCGGGATACATGCTCGCGAGCAGAATTTAGCAAGCTCAACAAAGTGTTCATACTCTTCAGGCACAGGCTTAATGGCATGAACTTTATCGTACAGCATTTTAGAAAGTTTCGGCCAACCTGCCTTCTTGAAATTATACCTTTGTCTAAAACCAATTTCTCAGGGTACTATGAGGGGAAGAAGTCGGCACATTATTGGCCTATGTTGCGAGTTGGGTATGGGATGACACACTGATTTGTGGCACTGTTGCGCTGAATTTTCACTCACAAATAAGAGGTCAGGATTGTACCGTCGTTGCCACCTTCCACTGTCAAAGGAAGGAGGTAGTTTACTGTCATGAATGAGGAAGAGGGAGTGTTTCAGCCCATGATATAACGGCTTCACCATTTTCATCTTCTCGAGTGTATCCCCAGGCATGGCTGTGGCTGTCAAAATCCCCTATAAACGCAGATAACTTCCGTGAATCAAAGTTTTTTGGAAGAACAAAGGAGAATTTTTCGGAAGGAGGCTTGTACACTGACGTGATCACACAGTTGCTGAGTTCCAAGGTGATGGTCTCGATGTTATTGTCATGTGTGCAATAGGCACTCAAGACTTGGATTTCTGGCTTGACGAAAATAGCACTTCCATATTCAGCATGAGGTATTTCTGCAGCTAGCTGCAAACCAGGTATTTTCGGTTGTCTTTGCTGGGTATCACTGAGTTTCTTGTATGCACAGCACATCACACTTCTGTTCACGGCACAGTTCTTGAAGCAGCTGTTGCTTAGCTTGTGACATACCTTCAATATTTACTGAAATAACTGTCAGAACAGGTTCTTAAAAGAACCGTTTATTTAAACGTATCTTGTTTGAACTCATAAGTGCTACAGGAATGCTGATGTTCGGTTCAGTACCTATTTCAGATACCTATACAGGGCACCATGTGCAGGAATCAGCTTCACCCCCAAGGAACCTAGTAGTGTCCACGTTTTAAGTGGTGGCGACGTACTTGTACAAAACACACGTCCAAAGATGATAGCATCTTTTTGGCATTCTGTCCAAATGGCTGATTCCTCTCGACGGAACACCACGTATTCTCCAGTTCACTGCTACGACTTACGTCATTGGTGCAAACTCACTTGGTACCCTCTATACCAGATACACATCGTCTACGAAGCTCCAAAGCACTGCTCTGAGGGGGTGACTAATAGTTTATCCAGCGTTCTTAATTGAATACTATGTGTCCAGAGAATTAAAGAATTACATCCATGTATAAAATGGTCACTACCGAGAATCAAATGGACTACCAGTGAGCTCTACGGTATAAATACCGGCTACTGCTGCAGCAGTGTCTGATTGCGAACTTCCAGTGAGGTGCAGGTCGACGAGGAGAGAGGGCGAGAAATTTCCTGGCGCCCCAGGGGAAGTGAGGTGAGGTGAGGCGAGGTGGAAGAGAGGAGAATTTTCTCGCGCCCGATGGACCTGACCCCATAAATTCCCAGGGAGGCGACGTACGGGCAGGAACGCGCGCCGCGCACGGGTCTGTCCCGAGACGGAGGAGGCGTCCAGCTCTCACAATGGTGGTCGATATGCGCTGATTCGCAGCGCCGCGGGCCCGCGCGCGCCGGGCGGCACAAAGGCCCCACGATTGACAGGCCTTCCACCGCTGACGGCTCGCCGGCCGCTACTGTGCCTCGCTCTGTAGGCGGTCGTTACCGGCTTCCGACGCGCTGACTCTTTCAGCCGTCCCGCAGAACACTCACTACTACTGGCGGTGCCGATTTGATGCCACTGCGAAGTACAGTGGAGGCAAGGGCAGTGCACACTTAACTGCTGACTCTGCTGTGGAATCTCAATTTGATTTATTGCTCATTGCCTTACAACTTATAACAGTTTGTTCATTTTACAGTTTTCTACACAGACTGCAAAAAACATTCCTTACTGTTCTCAGCAATTACAATGGAAGTAATAATAAATGAAAGGTACATACACAGCCGGCCGTGGTGGCCAAGCGGTTAAAGGCGCTACAGTCTGGAACCGCGCTGCCACTACGGTCGCAGGTTCGAATCCTACCTCGGGCATGGATGTGTGTGATGTCCTTAGGTTAGTTAGGTTTAAGTAGTTCTAAGTTCTAGGGGACTGATGACCTTAGAAGTTAAGTCCCATAGTGCTCAGAGCCATTTGAACAATTTTTTTTGGTACATACACATATGTTTGTAAACACTATGTATGTATCAAAACATGCGGTGCATGTTAGAAGTCTGTTCTGTGACTAAGCTGAAGTTCTCAGTGATACAAATTTACGTGTTTAACGATAGAAATATGGTGGAAACGCAATCGATGACAAATCTAAAGCGCTTAATTATGCAAGTTTATGTGTACAATGTGAATGCGGTGAAAACTACAAACTTTGTCGGCTGGACGAAAACTATGAAAACAAGAATTACAAACGGATATTTCACGATAACTAATCAGTAAAAAACGCTATGCATGTCGTTGTGAAAGCATGAAAGCCGTCTGACGATGAATCGTAATGATTCCAAACCGGTAGCGGTACCTTTTGAATAAAAGAACTAAAAACAAATTTTTGGCTGGTTGCTGTCTCAACAACATCAACAATCACTTCTTTACCGATTTCTTCACAGTTTTCATGCAGCCGTTTCGCCCTAGCTTCCCTGCACCTCATATTTATTTCGTTCCTAAGTGACTTATATATCTGAATTTTCCTACACATGTTTGTACTTCTTTTTTTCGTCTATCAACTGAAATATTTCTTCTGTTGTCCATGGTTTCTTCGCAAGTACCTTCTTTGTATCTACGATTTCCTTTCCAACTTCTGTGATTGCCCTTCTTAGAGTGCAATCACTTTAGCTACACTGCCTACTGAGCTGTTGCTTTCTGCAATATCTATAACGTCAGAGAACTTCAAATTTATCTCTTCATTCCTTAGGATCCGTATCTCATTTCTATGGGCACTGATTCTTCCTGCCTAGTCTCTTCAATCTACTCTCCATCACTACTGAATTGTGATTTCAATCCGCATTCGGCCTTGGGTACGCATTACAATCTAGTATCTAATTTCGGAGTAACTGTGACCTTAATGAAACCCAACTGAAACTTTCCTTACTTGTCTGTCCTCTCGAAGTATACCTCCTCCTCTTGCGATTCTGGAACGGATTATTCGCTATTACTAGCTGAAATTCATTGCAGAACTTAGTCTTCCTCCTCTCTCATTCCCGCTCCCAAGCCCACATTCTCCGACAACCCTTTCTTCTACTACTCCTGCCCCGCCTACATCCTCATTCCAATCCCCCTATGACTACCAGATTTTCATCTCCCTCTACCACCTGCCAAACAGGATGACTAATAATCGGTTTTCTGTGTAGACTGCAGTGCAGCTAGCGCTGATTTACTTAGATTCAGTTCATGTTTGTTTCTTGCGTTAGTTATGTCTGAACACTTCCTTGACTCTCATTTAACAAGCGCGCGTCGGAACGGTCAGTATAACGGTGTGGAAAAACCTGTAGTTGTAGCTTGTGACGTAGTCGGGTAAACGGAGTGGGGTCGCATCTGCTCGCTCTTCAGTTTACCAACAGGCTATACTGTTCGTCGACCGCAATATACCGAGCGGGGTGGCGCTGTGGTTAGACACTGGACTCGCATTCGGGAGGACGACGGTTCAATCCCGCGTCCGGCCATCCTGATTTAGGTTTTCCGTGATTTCCCTAAATCACTTCAGGCAAATGCCGGGATGGTTCCTCTGAAAGGGCACGGCCGACTTCCTCCCCCATCCTTCCCTAATCCGATGAGACCGGTGACCACGCTGTCTGGTCTCCTTCCCCAGAACCAATCAACCAACCAACCGCAATATTATTGCACCTGGAAATGAGGGCGATTCGGTCTGCTTATCATGATTCGGGATTGACAGTATTCGCACAACTGAATTGAAAGCATTAACACTGTGATCCGTTTTCCTTAGTACCTCTCTACTTGTTTACTATAACGTCACCGCATCTTTCGGATAGAAGCTAATTGCAATAATGTCTTGGTTAAGTAGTTGAGCTGTGGCGCCATTGAGTTAGTAGACTGTTCTGTCTGGCGCCACTAGCTCAGGTGTAGTATCGACTATCTCTCGTGCGGCCCGATTGCCAGTCTCTATGAGGAACAGTTGATATCTGTGGGTTGTTTCCTTAGAAGGTCTTTGCTTTTCGAGGTAGCGTCGCGACAAGAGGTGGTCACGAGGTCCGAGCGGCCGAAGCTACGAGCTTCGCAAGGAAGGCCTGTGCAGAGCGAAGATACCGGAGTACTTCTTCACCGGGGTCAGCGTCGACTACAAGCAGCAGGCTGACATCCCGTCGGTTGGTTGGCAACATTCGTGTCGGACGACCGCTCATGGCCTGGCTGCCCTCTTCTGCCTGGCTTTCATCGGCACCACTCAGTAAGCGCTGTGACACACCGTAGATCCTTGGAACTGCTTACTGACACAGGGGAGTAGCATTCTGTAATCCTCGTGGTGATTAGTGTCATTGTCTAGCTCCCCTTCTTATTGTTTTCTGGTTTGTACCCGACCCTCAGAGTTGTTCTCGGTCGGTTCTTTGGTCGTAAAAATAGGCCGCAGTATTGTACTGAGACACTAGTTGTCGTCTGAAAATTTGTCCCGCTATTATATTGCCTTTCCTTTCTGGTTTGTACCCGATCATTAATGTGCTAATTAATCAACTCTTGGTGTTAAATAAAGCCGGAACAATTGTACTAAGGCACAGGTTGCCGCTAAACAAAAGAGGGTCCTTGTGGTTAGATACAGATGTTAACCGGTTCAATTCTTTGATTGTAATTGCATTTCTCAGTCATTAGCTATAATTTGAACAACCTGTTGTATTAAGTTGTTCATTGCCGTGTTTGAAAGATTGGGTCATGATTGGTTTCGCCGAGTGAGTTCTCTTGTAATAGGTGTTCACAAGTAACGTTTTAAGACGTTCTTTCAGAGCGGTCTTAATAACTGACAGTCAGTTTAACTTTGAAAATATTAACGGCCAACTGTCACCAGGGCTTCAGTGAAAGTAAAGTTGTCAGAAGGGACATGTTGTGATCCTGTCGCATTTGGTTGCCGATCGAAATTAAGAGGTTGGTTGCTTTGAAGTAAGCCTTTTTATTGTCACATTGTTTGCTAATCTGTTTAACCTTTTAGCACAGGAACCTTTCGACATACAGCTTTTAAATTGAAACTTAAGTCATTTGTTGTGACTAACTGAATCACTCTTGTCATCAGTGGTGCTTATACAGTTTTCATCTGTTGCAGAAGGGCATTTAATAAGACAGACTGTGTCCAGCGCGGTAGTAAACACCACTGTTTCCCTAATGTCATTTTTCTCTATAAGGAGTATTTAAACCGGTAGAGGAAGATTTCTTTGGCGGCAAATTATTTAAACCAACAAATACTTTTCCATTTTTTTTATGACAAAGAGACAACACATTAACACAACCCAATTTCAATTACAGTAGATTTTCAAAAACGCCTCCATTGACACGTAAACAAAGGTTACACCGTCGGATCATGTTCTGTCTGACATGGGCAAAAACCCCAGGAGTACCCTGAATTGTTCCTGCTGCTGCTGCTGCTGCTGCTGCTACTATCCAAGCAACCAGAACCTCTTCTGATGCAATAGGAGTTGCGTAAACAAGGTTGCGCATCTCTCCCCACACAAAAAGTCCAGAGGGGACATGTCTGGGGATCGAACAGGCCATGGTACAGGACCACCTCTGCCAATGCACGTTTCTGCGAATCGTCGGTCCAGGAATCGACCCACACGACTGAAATGTACGGCGCCCCGTCATGTTGGAACCACATGTGTTGTCTTGTAGGGAGCGGGACGTCTTCCAGCAATTCTGGCAATGCTCTGGCGAGAAAATGGCAATAGTGCCTGCCATTTAATGGCCCAGGTAGCAGATTCGGCCCAATTAAACAGTCCCCAACAACACCGACCCACACATTAACGAAGAACCGCACTTGATGAGCGCTAGTAACTGTGGCATGTGGGTTATCCTCACTCCAAACATGCGAATTGTCCATGTTGAATACTCCATCACGCCCGAACGTTGCTTCATCGGTAAACAACACACAGGATGGAAATGTAGGATGCATTTCACACTGTTCCAGGTACCACTGTGAAAATTGTGCTCGGGGTGGATAATCAACTGGTTCCAGGTTGTGGACACGCTGTAAGTGAAATGGACGTAACAATTGCTCTCGAAGGACTGTTCTTACATTCGTCTGATTCGTCCCCATGTTACGTGCAATTGCACGAGTGCTGATTGAAGGATACCGCTCCACATGCTGCAAGACAGCTTCCTCAAATTCCAGCGTTTTTACCGTGCGACGGCGTCCCTGTCCAGGGAATCTGCAAAATGACCCGGTCTGACGCAGACGTTGGTACACAGCAGCAAAGGTCGTATGATGCGGGATACGGCGATTACGATATTGTTGTTGATAAACCCGCTGTGCAGCTCGTCCGTTGTGGTGTGCTACGTAGTACGCACCAACCATATCAGTGTACTCATTCCAGTTGCATCGCTCCATTAGTAAACAGAGACAATGCACTACTACACTGGTTGACAGCAGTTGCCTACAACTGAAGAACGTAATACGGCCTCTATCAACTGAAGAGAGTAATACGGCCTCTACCGGTTTAAATAATCCTCATAGGAAAAAATGACATTAGGGAAAAATATTTGTTTTGATGTCCCCTACAACCTCCCAGAGTTTGTCGCTTTAAGGGGAGCCGGAGGTGCCTATGCTGCCCATGTTTAAATCACTAAGTTTGAGGAACATTTATGAATAAACTACCAAATAGAAAAATTTGAATTTTTTTTACATATAGAGTGGTTTAGTATTGCAGTTATGACAGAGGGATTCTGGACTATCTTTTCTAGTTTCCTTCCAATAATTTTTTTATTAATGACCAAATTTTTTACAAATAATTGCTTTATAATTAAACTGAAATGAAACTACTGAACATATTGCCAAATGGCTGTGTTACAATGTAAGTTCGACCACTAGGAGTGCTGTATAAAAATTTCATCTCTCTAGCTTGAGTGGAGTATGAGAAAATGTTCCTTATATTCGAAAAATTCTAATTTACGGGAAATGGCTATCAAAGTTTCTCAATACACTCCTGCACTATAGGATGGATTATCAGGGTCTTCTTCTTCATCCTCCAAAAGCTTTCTCTTCTGTCTTCTTTTCTGGCCTGTTGTTCCATCATACTTAATATGCCTTTCTCTTCTTTCTGCTCCTCTTATCCTTTCTCTGTCAATATTTCTTAGTGCTCGTACAGTGTTCACCGCAGCTGTAAATCCTAATGCCTTCAGAACTTCACACTTCACACTGTTCCCTTGGTTGTAGGTTGCTATTGCATCATAAATGCCAAAGTGCAGTGTTTTTATGGTTACAAACACCCTTTTAGGAATCACTTTCCAAATCAAATTCTTTACGCTCTCATTAGGATTCTGCGTCTTTCCGTGTAGACATTTGTGTAACAATTCTGGCTGTGCTAAGTCATGAAAAATTGGTTTTATTGCATATATTTCTTAGTGCTCGTACAGTGTCAATAACATATTCACGAAATCTGTCACTTCCACCAGTCAGCTTCTTGCTAGAAGATGTCACAGGGCTATGGCCGGCCATGTGTTGCTTAGCAGAAGAACGCACTGTTAAGTAATTGTAGTATCGCAACTTGGTATTAATGTTAATTTTCTTTTCCCTACGTTCCTCCTCTTCTTATATACACGGTTACTAAAACGTAGCATCGTAACCAGAACAACGCTTTACACAAGAAGTATAATACTACCAACAACAGGCGCAAACTGAACTAATTCGAAACGGTAAACAGCAAAGAGACGATGTTCCGCGCTCTTAGCGCTTCATTAGTCACAGAAAACAATGTAGCCAACCCTTGCACACTCGCTGTATGCGTAACATAAGGCGCTATATGCGTAACAAGCCGAGAAAATCCCAAGCAGTTCGCCAGGAAGTCACGAGAGGGTGTTAGATGCATCCAGCGTCCGCCCATTTCCTCTGCAGGCGTGGGGGAAAATGGTAATAACTCCACTTCTAGGGCGAGTAGAACAATAATTCAAAGTTTACATTAAAGAGGAATGTTCCAATTAATTTTTGGTAGCAAAAAAAAATCGTAATTTTTTGGATTTGACCACCTCCGGCTCCCCTTAAATACTTTTCACCCTGTATATTGTTAAATAAACAGGTTGTGTGAAATGAAAGCTATATTGGTAGGTGCTCCCTTCCACGTTTTCCATAATTCCAGTAAGCACCACGTATCAGTAGTACATATTCCAGACGGACTGGAACGCGAGCATGTTGGCTGAACTGCTCAGCTACGGGTAGTGATTCGTACGGCCGTGTCACGCGCTGGCCGCCCGTCGCGAAGTGGTGAGCTTTTAAACCGCAGCGCACCGCCTCAGCGGCGGCGCCTCTGCTCGGTACGGCCGGCAGCTCCCCTTGAAAACGGAGGCAATTTAGCCGCGGATGGCAAACAGCACTGCGCACCGCTAGCCGCGCACGGCAATCCTCACCACCGCATCCACACACCGAGCGAGCGGGCTGCGTGACGCCGCACGGGTGGCGGGATCTCGACTCCGGCGCCTGTACGCGGGTCGCCGAGGGACCAGTCACAGGTGACACTGGCGCTTATCCACACCGCGTAAGAAAACGACTAAACCACAGCTCCGATGAATGGAATACGTTGACGCATTTTAGGAGACACCATTATCGCCTTGCACCCTTATTTTATTTTATGAAATCCTTTAATGCAATTTCACCCTTTAACCATTTTCAAGCGGAACACTTTAGCGGAACACTTTAGCGCGTCAAAAAATTTTTAAAAACTCGGATTTTAAATTTTATAGTGTGCTATGTAGTATCATAAAGCACGAAATTTTCGCTGCGTTCCACTTGGAAACGACTGTCGGTCGAAACTGGAACAGTGCATTTCAAATATGAATCATTTTTATAGTCCAAAGCGACAATCATTTCTTTCAAAGAGTTCTGTATGACCATGGACTTCCGCTAAGAAAAATTAATATAATGAATCATTTTACGAGGAAAAATTCTGCCACGTTCTCTATCACTACGTGACATCGTTTGCGGATTTAAATGGAATTTTGCATCCGTGTAAGGCTCCTCAAGATATTATTGTCTTCTCTGAAATCGATATCATGTAACTTTGACAGAAATATACCTGTATGGTAAAAAGAAAGGAAAACAGGCGTGTTACAAGATATTTTCCTTTCCTTCCTGCATTAAGCATTTTACAGAATTACATACGTTCCCTCTTATGCAGTACAGTCGTTTGGAATGAATGCCTGGGAGATCCTGAAGGGAAAGTTCAGCCGCCCAATTGGAAAATTTTCGTTTGCGAAGTATGACAGCTGTGTACACACACACACACACACACACACACACACACACACACACACACACAGAGCCAGCCGTTGTGGCCGAGTGGTTCTAATACTTAAATACATAAAACGTAATTTTCTCTCCATCTAAAGTTGTAGGCCTTCTACTTAATTTTCAGTATACTGCAAACATGACAAAAATTAAAATAATACGTACTTGCATTGGCAAGTTCGGTATGATGTAGTACACGGTGTATACGCGGACAGGGAAAAAAAATTCCCGGATTTCCCGGTTGAAAATACACTTTCTCCCGGGTGAAAACATGCTTTTCCGTGTTAAGTGACAGTATACTACGGTCGCAGTTTAGAATCCTGCCTCGTGCATGGATGTGGGTGCTGTACTTCGGTTAGTTATGTTTAAGTAGTTCTAAGTCTAGGGGACTGACCTCAGATGTTAAGTCCCATAGTGCTCAGAGCCATGTGAACACACACACACATACACACACACATACACACACATACACACACATACACACATACACACACACACACACACATACACACACATACACACACATACACACACACACACACACACACACATACACACACACATACACAACTATCGCACCGCACTGACGGAATGTTGTGAGAGATAAAAATCTGAAAAGGTGTAACGCTGTTGCACTTTCACCCTTTAATATTTTTCAACTGGAACACCGCGAATTTTAGCCAGCGCACGCCAATTTTCTTTTAAAAAATCAGATTTTTGTCAGCATTAATACTTTTTTATATTAGAGAGACAATGCGAGACGTAACGGAGCTTCTACTTGAGGAAATTGTCACGCACAGAAAATCAGTATGGTATCGTTCACTGATGACTTTGCGCTGGTCGCCAAAAGTGAACAGGACGTAAAAATGTTTAATGGAACAAAAGTCTTCTATCTAATTCCTATAATGTAATAAAACTAAAACTAATGCTAGTCAGGTGAACAAGCGAGCGAGTTGTCTGCACCGGGAAGACCCCTATCGGCAACCACAGCAACCGGCTAGTTACAATTGGTGTCGACGTAAACTTTTAAGTTCAATGTGCAAGCTAAAATTCACAAGTTTGTGTCGTCTCGTATGAATCCTTTAAAAGCACCCTGTATTAAGTGCCACACTTGTCTATAGAATTTTAAAATCTAAATAAGGCTAAAACACCAAGTAAATAATTCCAATTTTGTCGTTGTAATGAAATATTTAAAAGATACGCTCACATCCAAGATGGAATAGAAACCTGAGACCTTCGATTTAGAAGGCTATCACGCCACCCCTAGGTCTTTTACATGTAAGGATGCACTGCAACGAACACGAATTCCAGAGTTCCTTGCTGCACTGTCAATAGGGTTTTGATTTCCTAACCTTCCTTCCAATTGAAGGAGCTAATATTGCAGAGACGCTGCAGATGTGTTAGAAGAGATACGGTAATAACTGCCTTTCCGTGGTGGACCTTGCTCTTTTGCTTGAACTCGGCTTTCATATAGAATAACAATATTTTAGCTCCAAACGTTTGAAATAAAATAAAGTAACACCAAGGATCTGAAACTTGCTTTTCAAGCGCATGTAAGCTCAACAAAGTAGAGTTACTCCAAAGGAGTAGAGCATTGTACATGAAAAAAAAAAAATACGCTGACTGGTTGTGTATTTGTGTACATATATAACTTACTTTGTCATTATGCTGATTCTTCTGGAATGAAACCTTAACATATGATACGTATATCTACCAGGCTTGAGATCTACTTACATGCAGTTTAATCTGTTTAGAGATTTACTGACTTAACAAATTCATAAAGGTTTATGCACAAAAGAACACAACATCCGAAATTAATAATACATAAATACATAAAACGTAATTTTCTCTCCTTCAAAAGCTGTAGGCCTTCGACTTAATTTTCAGTATATTGCATACATGACAAAAATTAAAATAAGTACTTGCATATCATTGGGAAGTTTGTTATGATGTAGTACAGGGTGTATACGCGTACAAGGAAAAAGTATTCCCGGATTTCCCGGTTAAAAATGCACTTTCTCCTTGGTGAAAACACACTTTTTCCGTGTTAAGTGACAGTATACTTTTCTTCGGAACTGTAAAACTTATCAATTCATTGAATAGTTATGGTTTTATACACCAGCGTAGAATTTCCCGGCACTTTACAAAACGAAATTTACGGGATGAAAAAAGTTTTGAAAAGATCTGTGATGTGCACAACATATACACTGCATATTTTCGTATTACGAAAGTATAAATTCGAATTACCACCAAACACCGCATGTTACCTTCCGATATATTGAAATCGAGATGGCGCTTTTGTAAGCCAGTCATAGCTCATGTCACGTGATCTCGCCAGCCGATGACGGCGGATATTCAGAGCATAGTACACGTGATGCAGTCAGCCAATAGGAACGTCACTGATAAGTAGCGCGACCAGACAAATAAGAAAAGTTAATGATTTAAATTAATATACATAGTGTTGATACAAGAGAAGCAAAGCTTTCACATAATAATATTGGTCTGTAAGATTAATAATCTGCAAGAGAATCTAAGTTTTTGCATATAATGTTGATCTTTTTTGCGCGTGTTTACACTTAAAGATACATCACACGAGTATGCCAGCAAATTTTTTAATAACGACATAAATGTCTGATCACCTGGGCTCGAAATTCTTCTAATGATCGTCCTCAAAAAGTTGGTTTTTAAATGAGAGTCAAACGCTCTGTGATTTAAGAAATTCATCGCACATTCTCGCACATAGTTCATCTTGCGTAAAAGGAAATTTACTAAAGTAACGCTTTTCAAACCACCTTCGAAATATTTTCCCGCAATCTGTTAGAAGTAGGTTCGTTTCAGCAGTTGCCAGAGAACGCCAGGTAACAGGCGTCACCGCACTTGCGCATCTACGATGACGTAGGAAGCCCGTACGTTCGCACGTGTAAAACATTAAAAGATCTTATATTATGTCATGAAAAAATAAGACATCAGAGGATACTTCAAAAGCATTGAAATTTCATGAACCATACTAAAATGCATAATTCGGCTTTAAGTTTATATTCTTATGTCCAGACTCAGATGTAAATTTTCATGGAGTACCGGTACTGTATTACATCATGTTTGGTTCTTTACTATGGCATACTGCCATACGTTCTAGAAGATGAAAACGTGCACTTGAAATGCAACGATTAATTGAAATTAGCCAAATTTCTTTAACAAACCGACAAAAATAACTTCATTGCTCTTCAACGCGATTAATACTTGACTGTCAGAAAGGTGGAAATAGAATAAAATTTGAAACTAATTACATAATTTAGTCTTCAATAATTATGTGAATGTATTTTAATTCATTTGATACCCCACAACCACAGAAATACGTTTTGTTTTCATTTGACGTGAGAGCAATAAACGAAGAGGAAACAGCTAAATCGCTAAATGTAAACACCGGACACGTGGCGACTACTCACCTCCCCACTACAACTCAGACTGCTCTGTGTATCAGTCCCAGATCTACGGTATTTCCGAACCGGGGCAATACTAGTTAGTGAAGTCGACACCCCTCCCTCCAGCGTTTGAAGTAGGACGCCAAAAATTAAATCAACTTTTCAAAAAACGTTCATTTTGTGGCGCTCATCTTTCTTCAGAAAGAGTCTGGTACATAAAACATAAGTCTTCGAGGAAATGTAAGACGTATTATTTGGTCTTAAGTGTGACAAACTGCAGAACCACGCCTCTTCACACAGCATTTTTCTGCCGCACATCACTGTTTCGAACTGTCGAATTCAAAAGTTTACATTTAGTGACGAATGCCATTAGAATATATTCAGGACAGTGGAAATTAATATGTCCTGTGATGCCTCTCCTGCTCCCAGTCGGCTGGTTTCACATTCTGCCCCTCTCCTTTTTGTTAAAAAGAACCTCGGAATTAATAATAGATGGGTTTAAAGTGGTTCAAATGGCTCTGAGCACTATGGGACTCAACATCTTAGGTCATAAGTCCCCTAGAACTTAGAACTACTTAAACCTAACTAACCTAAGGACATCACACACACCCATGCCCGAGGCAGGATTCGAACCTGCGACCGTAGCAGTCCCGCGGTTCCGGACTGCAGCGCCAGAACCGCTAGACCACCGCGGCCGGCAGATGGGTTTATTTGTAACCGGGAGAACAAGAATTCATCAGAAATTTACACTCTCTGTTGCCAGTCACCTGATAACTTGCTGTTTTTTGTGATATAAAATTAAATATAGGTTATACAAAATCAGTAAAGACAAGAGTCAAGCAAGAGAGTACTCATTTCTTCAATCCATAAGTTCTAGCATATTTTTCTCTCTAATCTTGCTGCTGCTTTACATGGCGTTCTTTCCTTTCTGGGAAAACATCTATTACCTCATCAAAGTCCATCAAACGTTTTGGTACATGAAAAAAAAACGAAATGTCGCTGTCTAATACCGGAAGAGCTGTTAATACGAGTAGAACCCAAGACTGTGGTTTTTCGAGCATTTTGTCACTGTCTGCTAGATAATACTAAATAGGCCTGTCTAATATTGCAGCACTTGTAATACAGTTTAGTAATAGTTTTGGAACAAATGGTCATTTTTATGACACTCCAGAATATAATTCACGAAGTACCAGTATGAAACGCCTATTAAACCTACTACAAGCAGAAATCTGTATGTTAGGAAATAGTTTCACATTTCATTAATACGCTCCAGCTTCTCAAGCTTGAGATCTAAAAGTAGTAGTTCGAAATTCTTATATAAATTTTTTATCATCATATTCTTCTGTAATTTGTGTGACGTCCCCGTTTCTTCTCCTTCCTCGTTCTAATAAACAACCTTGTCATGAGTAATTATGTAATTATTCCTGCCAGTGTCAAAACTTATTCTCCGGTTAACTTCATTAACCCTGACACGAACAAGAGTTTAGTTATTCCGCGTCCATTCTCCAGTTAGGTGTTGTTACACGCTAATAAAACGCATTTTCCGCGCTGCTCCCAGAATAGAACTCGAGCGCCTGCTAGCGGGGGACTGTACATCTGGCCCTTACTGGTGTAGCGGTCTGCCTAAGAACTTTCTGTCAAATTTTCATTTTCTTGGATACAGCGAGAAGATGACACGTAATCTTTCTTACCTGTTATTCCTGTTAGTCGTTTATTTCCACTCTGATAGCCTGAACCAATGGCTTTCGCTAGTAATTATAACAACGCTGATCAAACCCAGCTCAACCACAGAAACAGCGACTGGCATTCACCCGTCCGACTTTATTCCGCTCAGCTCGTATACTTCTGTCCCCTTTTGTCTACAGGAAGTTTATTCCTAGACGCGATGGGGATTTACCTGGCAGAGACATCACGTACACAATGCAAGCATTCAAAACTCAACTTCTGGTGAATTCAGAAATCAACTTAGAATGTGTTCAAAAATGTTAAAAAACCAACAGGGATGCGTTTCAAAATCATATGAATAAACGGGCAGCTTGTGCACACCAGTAAATGTTTTCCGGGTAGCACCTGGCTGGCTGCTGCTGCTGCCGCTGCTGCTTATACAGCTAGCAGCCACATATCTGTAGCCAGAAGCGGTTGAAGGTACTACTGATACGTGACTCAACTACGCATGCGCATGAGCCCGCTCGCAACTGCTCAAACGAATCTAATGTAAACAGTCGTGACGTCACGCTCATCGGAGGAAATTTGTTGTTCTGAAGCATTGCTTACTCTTCCTAAGGCCTTTGACACATTTTGCTGTTGGCAGACGTTTGTATGATCAATGTGTTTTGTTGTTGTATGTGGCTCATTTCCTTTGCAACTTAAGTTTTATTTTCGCTTTTCTTCCCTCGTTCATGTTTTATTGCTGCAGTATTATTCTGTACTACCAGGATTCAGTAATATCCTTTGTTAGAATATTGGTTCTTACCAGTGAAAATTACAAAAATCTGACTGAAAACTAAAATAATGAAAAATTCCAGGAGTTCAAAAAATTTCTGGGGTTTTCCCGGTTTTCTCCTGGATGAAACAATTCCCGGCTTGTATACACCCTTTTAGTAAATAATTCGTCAGAGCCAACCTCACACAGTCTGAAAGATCAGAATCAGCCACTTTATTTCTTCACTTAAATATCACTATGTTCGTCATCGAAAACGCTGCCTCATACAGATGATATAAAAACACTAGTACATAAGAGGCCAGTTTTAGATTGTTAGGGTACGGTTTTACACTCACTAATTTCCAAAAGTTATCTTCATTATATTGCGACTTTAAGGAAATAACATCTTGAAATCGAATTGTTTCCTCTTCAAGGTCAGTTTTTTTTTAGACTGAGAGCTAGAACAGGTTCTACTGAATTGAAATCTGAAAATCGGTTTTCGAATTCTGTCTTCAGTGCTGTCAGGTCTTTGCGGCCTATTAATCCAGTTGTGTTTGCTGATCCGACGGTTATGACTGTATCACATTTAATTTGTGTTCCGCATTTAATTTCTGTAACTGTGCCATCAAAGGGTAAAGTTCTTGCATGAAACGCTTCATAGAAGACATAAAAGATACGACAGTTTTGCTTTTTCCTTGAAGTTCATTGTTTACCTCATTTAGCTTAAATGTCATACCAGTTACAAATTCTAGATTCAAAAATCAGCTCAAAATCAGACAGTAAAATGTAAAAGCCGTGTGGCTAGGGCCTCGCGTCTGGTAGACCGGTCGCCTGATGCAAGACTGTCGAGCTGACGCCACTTCGGCGACTTGTGCGTCGATGGGGATGAAATGATAATGATTAGGACAACACAACGCGCAGTCCCTGAGCGGAGAAAATCTCCGACCCAGCCGGGAATCGAACCCGGACCGTTAGGTATGACATTCCGTCGTGCTGACCACTCAGCTACCAGGGGCGGACATCAAACAGTTGAAAGTAATTTTCCTCGTATTCAGACGAAAAAGATTTTATCGCTGGCAGAAATTCCCCAAAATTGTTTAGAACCATACCTCTACTTAGCCATCGAACTTCGATGTGCAGTAGCAGGTCTCATACTCGATACCCAATTCTTCTAACACGAATCTAAACTTTCTCCTCTGTAGTGACTGCGGGCGAACTGAATTCACTGTTTTTGTGAAAATACTCGTAACTTGTCCCACTTCCAAAATATGTCCAAAAAACACTTGAAGATGCTCGGTACAATGATATTTAAAGAAAGGCGAGAAAGACACGTCCATCACACACAAGGTAACAAATTCTTTATGTTTGCCTGCCATGAAAAACGCTCCATCAAGAGAGACGGATGCAAGTTTATGATCTGGCAAATCATATTCAGAAATGCAAGTCTCCTTTTCCAGTAAAATCAGAAAATATAAGTCTTACAAAGATCATAACTTGAGTCGAATCAACTCCACCTGCTGACTAGCCTGACTGCAATGAGAAACACTAGCAGGACTGCAAATCTGTTATCAGTTGACCTTTAATATTTTGCACCACTTATTCCGCTTTTCTTGTTATAGCAGGTCTTGCCAGAGGCATGTATCTGGCGGCTGATGCTGTCTCTGAATTGCTTTTAAATGTGGAAGAGAAGGATTCACTAGCTGCCAGAAAGCCCTCCTTAATAACTGTGCTATCGTCAAATGGTTTAGCAACTTTCATTAGTATTTATGATACAAGAAAATGTCTAATAAACGACTTCTTGTACAAGCTTTTGATAAAGCGACTGCTGTGACTGTAATTCATTTTTGAGACTAGACAGTTTCTTCCTCCTCAAACCACTACCAACAGCTGCTCTGATTCGAAGTCTTTGTGAACTGTTGTAAAATGGCGTTCAGTATATTTCTTTTTAGTTTTTGCTAAATTAGCATCACGTATCAATCACTTACACCAGTGGCGTGCACCGAGCCTGCACGGCCAGCCTCGACTCGCGCTGCCCTGTCCGCCTGTAGAGACGCACCGAGGTCTGTTGGGCCAGTACACAAGTCCGCCCGGGAGCCCGAGTGGCTCTTCTGCTCGTCCAGTCGCGCGCCCGCCAGGTATCACACTGTTGCGGGCGCAAAACGAAATCCCTCTGGCCCCTTTGCAAGCGATTTTTCTTCTACTCACAGTATTTACCGATACAGGGCTTCACCTCCGGTCTTACGTTAAAGTAAGTGATAACCGTAACATCAGCAACAAGATGGTTTCTTAAATATCCTCTTTTGGCTGTAATTCTTACATGATGACAGTTATTGAACTATATGAAATAAAATCGTCATAACTTCTTAACAATTTGCGTTAGAACGTTCAAACTGCGCGGCTGGCCGCGAGGCATGAAGGGAATTACACTGAAGGGCCAAAGAAACTGATACACCTGCCTAATATCGTGTAGAGCCCCCGCGAGCACGCAGAAGTGCCGCAACACGACGTGGCACGGACTCGACTAAAGTCTGAAGTACTGCTGGAGGGAACTGACACCATGAAACCTGCAGGGCTGTCCACAGATCCGTAAGAGTACGAGGGGACGGAGATCTCTTCTGGCCGCGAGGCATGAAGGGAATTACACTGAAGGGCCAAAGAAACTGATACACCTGCCTAATATCGTGTAGAGCCCCCGCGAGCACGCAGAAGTGCCGCAACACGACGTGGCACGGACTCGACTAAAGTCTGAAGTACTGCTGGAGGGAACTGACACCATGAAACCTGCAGGGCTGTCCACAGATCCGTAAGAGTACGAGGGGACGGAGATCTCTTCTGGCCGCGAGGCATGAAGGGAATTACACTGAAGGGCCAAAGAAACTGATACACCTGCCTAATATCGTGTAGAGCCCCCGCGAGCACGCAGAAGTGCCGCAACACGACGTGGCACGGACTCGACTAAAGTCTGAAGTACTGCTGGAGGGAACTGACACCATGAAACCTGCAGGGCTGTCCACAGATCCGTAAGAGTACGAGGGGACGGAGATCTCTTCTGGCCGCGAGGCATGAAGGGAATTACACTGAAGGGCCAAAGAAACTGATACACCTGCCTAATATCGTGTAGAGCCCCCGCGAGCACGCAGAAGTGCCGCAACACGACGTGGCACGGACTCGACTAAAGTCTGAAGTACTGCTGGAGGGAACTGACACCATGAAACCTGCAGGGCTGTCCACAGATCCGTAAGAGTACGAGGGGACGGAGATCTCTTCCGAACAGCACATTGCAAGGGATCTCATATATGCTCAATAATGTTCATGTCTGGGGAGTTTCGTCGCCAGCGGAAGTATTTAAACTCAGAAGAGTGTTCCTGAAGCTACTATGTAGCAATTCTGGACGTGGGGGGTGTCGCATTGTCCTGCTGGAATTGTCTGAGTCCATCGGAATGCACATTGGACTTGAATGGATGTAGGTTATCAGACAGGATGCTTATGTACGTGTCACCTGTCAGAGTCGTATCTAGACGTACCACTCCAGTTGCAGATGCGCCGCACCATTGCAGAGCCTCCACCAACTTGAATAGTCTCCTGCTAACATGCAGGGTCCATGGATTCGTTAGGTTGTCTCCATACCCATACGTGTCCATCCGCTCGATACAATTTGAAACGAGACTCCTCCACCAGGCAATATTTTTCTAGTCATAAACCGTCCAATGCCGGGGTTGACGGGCCCAGGTGAGGCGTAAAGCTTTGTGTCGTGCAGTCATCAAGGTCTCCGAATGTCCTTATCGATGATGTTTCGTTGACTGGTTCGCACGCTGAGACTTGTTGATGGCACAGCGTTGAAGTGTGCAGCAATTTGAGGAAAGGTAGAACTTCTATCACTCTGAACGGTTGTCTTCAGTGGTCGTTGGTCCCGTTCTTGGAGAATCTTTCTCCGGCCGAGTGATGTCGGAGATTTGATGTTTTACCGTATTCCTGATATTGACGATACACTCGTGAAATGGTCGTACGGGGAAATTCCCTCTTCATCGCTACTTCGGAGATGCTGTGTCCCATCGATGGTGCGCCGACTATAACACCACCTTCAAACTACTTAAATCTTGATTCAGGTATTGCAGCAGCAGTAACCGATCAACAACTGCGCTAGACACTTGTCTTATGTAGGCTTTACCGTATTCTCCCTGTTTACGTATCTTTGTATTTGAATACGCATGCCTATACCAGTTTCCCCTGCACTTCAGTGTAGCATGCTTTGGTTTAGCGTCGAAGTCAATTTCATTTGGATGGGTTCGTCAATAAGCAAAATTTGTGGATTTGTGGGAAATGACAATTTGCATTTCGCGACCGAGAAGCCCTTTCACCCTCAACGGGTGATTGCATTTTGTGCAGTCCCGGTCACAGAATAATCGCTGCGAAATTTCTTGATGGCTCAGTGACTACCGTACGGTACGTGAAGGTTTTGGAAGATGATTTCATCCTCATTATCCAAAGTGACTTTCATTTCGACTGGATATGGTTCATGCATGACGGAGCTCGACCCTGTCGAAGCAGGAGTGTGTTTGAAGTCCTGCAAGAGCTCTTTGGGGACCGCATTCCGTCTTTGGGGTACACAGAGACCACTAGCATGGGCAACGGTTGTCCGACATATTCTTCGGACTTGTGATTCCTTTTTGTAGGACTATATTGAAAGACCAGGTGTACAGTAATAACCCTAAAACAGCCTTTCAGGAGGTCATCGACAGCACTGATATTCCGACACTTCACCGGCTCATGCAGAATTTCGGTATACGTCTGCGCTACATTATCGCCAATTATCTCAGTCATATCGAACACGTCATAATCTAAATTCGAATATCTGTAGCGGTTTTTACATGTTGAGTAAAGTGTGTGCACGCCGTAGTTTGTAACTAATTTAGATTTTTTTGTATAGATCAATAAAAGTCACCCTCTGAATCAACTTACCGTTATGCGGATGTGAAAAACCTCTGTGCTTTACGATGCAGCGAAAATAGTTAATTTTATTAATGATCATCCTACTAATTATCAAATTTTTGTAATATTAACCTAAGTATTGAAAAGTTTTTAGTGACTAATACGAGTGTAAGATGGTTATATCACAGCAGATCTATTCTCATATTGTATGACATATATGTTTGTTCCATCAGGTATACTTTTCCCTAGACAGTCTGGCTTCTGACTGTAGCATATTTCACAAAAAATTCTGTTAAAAATCAGCATGTGAAATTTATTACTTCACTGTCCAAACAGAAATATGTGTAACGTGCTAGATCGTGCCGACTCATACATTAAAAGACTTGGAGTTTGGGAAATCTGTCTAAATTACAGTCAAATTGAGTGCTTCGATATCCTTCACTATTTGCTTGTAGAGATTCATCCTTCTTCGGAAGAAAATGTCTAAAATGAGATTAAGGAACATTTGAAGGGATTTGGAAATGTTTTTGACCCTGTTACCTCGCTCAGTAGTAATAACAACCGAATTCGCAGTCCCTTGGGATAGAGAATAATTTTAGAATCCGCATGAAGTGTAAATTGAAACGAGCAGCTACTCGAAACTTCCAACTTAAATCTGTGTCGCCAATAAGTTTCTAATTAAGCTTAAAGGCGGAGTTTCCAATGCTGTTACATAAAGCCGTAACAAGTTTATTACGTGCCTCGTCCTTCTTACCAGAAACAAATATTACAGCGCAAGCAATTTGAAACTGTCTTTAGCTTGTGTGGTTCCAGATTTTAATGTTGGGCCACATGAAAAGCAGGCGGATCCTCCTCAACGAATTCCGAGCAAGCGTACGGCCAGTTATTTCCATAGTGAAAACCTTGAGACTAAGAGAATAATCCAAAATGCTTTAATGTTACAAAATAGATATTGCCATTGTGCAAGAGCTTCATCAGTCCCTTTGATGTGGTACGGGTGAAACGTAAGGAATTATAAAAGCATTAGAGCTCTTAAACTATTGACTTTGAATTCAATTACTTCTATGTTAAAATAAGGACTTTCTTGTGTACATCCATCATTTTACATTAAGCGCTATTTTTCTTTGTAAACGATCAAGAACGCCGTGTTCCTAGCATATCACCCCTTCACAATTCAGGAAGCTGTTCCGCACGTGTGTGGTCAGTCAATCCCGCCTCCCCAGCGCTGCCTGTTGCCCGGTTGCACCCAGCCCTGTTGGCACCCGGTCGGCTACCCGAACGAGACGCGGGCCTCGACGGCGCATCGCGGATCGCGCACTTAGTTGCCGGTACAGTTGAGCTCGGCTTCCCCCCCCCCCCCCCCTCCCGCCACTCACCGGCGCGGGCAACAGGATACAGAGGTCGGCCGCAGCCGGGTTGGGAGGGTAAATGTGACGCGATGCACGGCTCCAATCTACACCTATCCTTATTCATAGTAACAAAAAACTGTTCTTCCCACGCACCATGGATGCGGTTTGTTTTCTTGTGTTTAGCTGCACGCTACTAAGTGAGGACTACAACTTGACGCGTGGGCTCCCTAGTTGTGAATGATAACACTCGGCCGCGGTCAGTGGTTTCGAGATGTTCGTCGCCAACTGTACTGTGTAGTATTCGCCCCTGTTGACTCCATTGTCGCTTAGCTGTGCTGTCACTATGGTGTGTATTGTTAAGCTTCTTGGATCACGATTGATTTGAGAATGTGTGATGAGGCAGTTATTTGACATGTCACTAAAACGGCACTCTCGGTTTCGATAACAATAAATATGTAACAAATTAGTATCTCCGTCATGCACATCTGTTTCGTGGAAGCTCGAAAAGGAAGGTTTTTGTTGGCGTCTGAGGCGGAGCTTGTTCTCCATCGCACCGTCCATCAAAAATGGTTCAAATGGCTCTGAGCACTATGGGACTTATAACATCTGAGGTCATCAGTCCCCTAGAACTTAGAACTACTTAAACCTAACTAACCTAAGGACATCACACACATCCATGCCCGAGGCAGGATTCGAACCTGCGACAGTAGCGCCCTCGCGGTTCCAGACTGTCACCGTCCATCCTGCAGAAAACCATGAACATTCTCCACGTTCACCTCAACTCTCGCTCATAACGCGCCAAGTTACAGTTCGCGAGCAGTAACCTAATCATGCAGAGGGGAAGATGGATGTTTGGTGAGAGCGTTAAAGGCAGCTGCAGACGGAAGATTTATCGCCTAAAAATACCGTACGGAGCAACCATTCTCAAAAAATTGGTATTTTACAAGAACAGCCCACTTTTACAGATTTCGGACAAAGGTTTTCAAAGATCGGCTCATGAGTTATGGCAATCGACGGGTTGAGCACCTTTGCTCTACAGAGTAGTTAGGCTGAGTCAGGCAATGTTGCTTATCGTTCTGTTAGAGGAGCAGCGCTTCAGACGGGTGTCCAGCGTTCAGTGACCGAAAGATTTTTCTGTCGTTAGATGCTACGGTCGTAAAAAAGCCCAGGAGCCTCGGCAACGAAATGGGGGCGGTCATAAAGTCCGAATGGTGTTTATGTCAGACGTCCGCTGAGACGTGTAGATTGTGTGTGTTTCAGCGGCTATCTGGATTAGTTCCGCCTTCCTTCGTCTATTCGTGTTCTTTTGCACAGAGCCCCTTGGCAAACATCACAATTAGTACGACTCAAGTTAATGTTTGCAGCAGCTGGAAGCGGCCATGCACAATGCGTAACTAGCCATTTTAAAGTACTGATGAGCCAAAAACATTATCATCACCTGTTTAAAAGCGTATTGTTCCACTTTTGCAGCGACACACAGCATCGACTTCTCGTGTCACACTACACTCCAAGACGAAAAGTGATGCACTTGTACAGACAAACAAATGTGAAATACCTGGGCTAGCAGGACAGAGAGGGTAAGGTTTCATTGGTGGGAAGGAGCCAAAATAAGTTACTGTCAGTTGCACTCAACATATAAAAATTATTTTCTGAAACACACAATCACACAAGCAAGAATCAAAATCTCTCAAGATTTTAACTAAAGACCTCCTTTGATTTAATTAGATTAGATCGGCTGAAGGCCACATCGAAAATCCAAGGCACAAGGCCTAAGCAAGGAATTAAGGTACAGGAGTTGTTCTGGAAGTTTCACTTCTTTAGTAAGAAATTCTTTTATCTTCAATATAAATAGGCTGAAAGCCTTAGCTTAAATTTTTCCCAAAGAACTCGGCTGAAGGCCTCACATTAATCAAGAACAGTGTTACGGCTTAAGGCCGAGACAAATATTTTCAATGTTTAGTCTAAATAGGCTGAAACTCGGCTGAAGGCCGCATATCAACAAAACAATTTAATGGCTTAAGGCCTAGGAAGAAGAGCTTTCAATTTGAAAAGGCTGAAGGCCTTATCTTTAAATATTACGTGTAAAACTCGGCTGAAGGCATCATACTAAAGGATAACAATCTTATGACTTAAGGGCAAGAAAAGGATTTTGAATTTTTAAATTAAGAGAATTAAAACTAGGCTGAAGGCCACACACCACGCAGAAAACAATTATATGGCTAAAGGCCTAAAGGGAAGACCTTCTAAATTTCAACTAAAATAGGCTAAAGGCTTTATCCTAAAATGCTTCACATAAAACTCGACTGAAGGCCACATACCAAACAAGAAACATTTTTTTACGGCTCAATGCCTAAAAAGAAAGCCTTGCAATTTTAATAAGCTAAAACTCGGCTGAAGGCCACACGGAGTACTGAAGACTAAAAAGGAAATCACTATGTGAAATACAAGGAGCGGCGCTCAGAAGGTTCCAAGGTTCGGCCTGGGAAGGTAACACAAACGCACATTTAGGTGAGACAGGCAGCCAGACCGACAGACTCTTACTTGGAAGGCATCCCAACCGAAAGCCAGGTGACGAACCAACCAACAAAATCAGTTCTGCTCCGCCCGACCAGCAAAACAACAAAATGTCAATAGCACAACGTTCTGGATACTGGTGCCCAATCCTGCCACGACAGAATAAACGCCCAAAACTACCAACAACACCTCAGCTGTCAAACTACACCCCGTGCTGGACATCATCAATACGACGAGGAAAATACACTGCTGAAAAGTATGTCAACGCCCAGGGTAGGTAGCCGGAACGTCAACGGCCACAAGGCAGAAGTTACCGCTGGTACACTTCATTAATGAAGGAATAAATTAAATTAAGTTAAACACCACACAGGAAGACGGCTGCGTTTCTAGCCGACTTCAATGCCCACACGGTGTTGCTCGTGGGAATCTCCCAGGAAGTGATCAAACAAAGATATGTGAGAGCAGTTGTGACTTGATAGTAGGTTAAGTGAGCACTCAACTTTAGTGCTCAAGATTAGTGGGCGACGAACTTCGTAACCCTTCCAAGAAACGCCTCACAACTTCAACCGTACACGCACGCCACCAGCGGCTTCGGCCTGACTGCGCGCCACGGAGACTTCCTCACTGCTCTGCCCCAACCCAGCGACTGTCACCACCCGGAAACGGTCAAAGGACCAAACAGACGTCGACTGATGCGACGACCTACTGAACGACCAACCAACAGTCGTTCCCATTCCAGTCTCCTTCAATCGGACAGTCCATGTGTGTCGCCAGCGGTCGGCAAGTACTGGCTGTCCGCAACTCACTGGTGCTCCGTCCCGGACGCTCCTTTGTCGCCAACCGCTGCTCCGTCCTCGACTGCACTGCTGGTCCGTCTCAGACACACGACAGCCTAGAAATGCTATCGGTCACTCCAGAGATGGTACGACAGTGCACTATCGATAAGTGCTGCTGCTGCTGCTGGCACTCACGGGCAAGTAAGGCAGGAAGTTAGTGACGCCAGTAAATGAAATAAGAAAACGAGGCGGCAGTACCGTAATAAAAGTTTCAAACAATAGCTGGAATGAACACGAGGCGTGCACGGCTCAAAACGATTAAAATTTCAAAAAATTGGACGATTTATTCGGGAGAAAGAGCTTCACAAATTGAGCAGGTCAATAGTGCTTTGGTCACCTCTGGTCCTTTTGCAAACAATTGTTCGACCTAGCATTGATTGACACTGTTTTGGATGTCCTCCTGTTAGATATCTTGCCTTATTATGTCCGTTTGTCGCATTAGATCGTCAAAATACCAAACTATCTGGAGGATCCTGCCCACACAGCTCCCACGTCTCAATTGAGGAAAGATCCAGCGACATCGCTGGCCAAGGGGGTTTGGCAAGCACCAAGACAAGCAGTAGTAACTCTCACCACGGGCGGTCGGTCGTTATCTCGCTGGAACGTTAGCCCCGGATGGTTTGCCATAAAGGACAACAAAACGGGGTACAGAATATTGTCGAAGTACCGTTGTATAGTAATGGTGCGGCCTATGACAATCAAAGGAGTCCTGCTATGAAAAGAAATGGCATCTGAAAACAAATGACATCCCACACCATCACCCCTGTTTGTCGTTCCGTTTGGTGGGTGATAAGTTGGTATCCTACTGCTGTTCGGTACGTCTTCGGACACTATTTCGTACAGGAATCTCACTGACTGGAGTTGAATTGTCTTCATTGATGAGCCCCATTTACAACTGAGGCTCTATGACCACCAAATACGTTAGTACATTCAAATGGTTCAAATGGCTCTGAGCACTATGGGACTTAACATCTGTGGTCATCAGTCCCCTAGAACTTAGAACTACTTAAACCTAACTAACCTAAGGACATCACACACATCCATTCCCGAGGCAGGATTCGAACCTGCGACCGTAGCAGTAGCGCGGTTCCGGACTGAGCGCCTTAACCGCGAGACCACCGCGGCCCGCCGTTAGTACATTCAAAAATTACTTTAGGTTTCCGCAGGTATGTGGCATCAGATGTCTCCGTTATGGGCTAATGGTTTGTAGGCGCGGAAATCAAGGACACTTCATTATCATGCTCCTCAAAACCATTGTAGTACGATTCTGACCGTGTGCAAACACACGGACGGATGACTGTCGAGGAAGACGTCTACCATATGGTATTCCAAGCTGTCCGCAATATTCACGCAGTCCATAGGTGTCACAATGCCTTCGATTACTATTACAGGTCCCATGGAAGCCTGGGCGAATGTCCGCCATAGCATAATACTGCCACCACCGGCTTGCATCTGTGGCGTGAGGCGTTGTTCAAGTCGGCCTTCGCCTGTGTGACGGCCTATCGAACAGGATCACCAACCTGATGTACCGAGAAAAGTGGTACATCGGACCACATGGCACCTTTACGTTATTCCACGGTCGAATCTCGATGTCACCTGCTCACTGGCTACCTTCATTGACGGTGACGCTGAATCCACATGGTAACACGTGAGTTTGCTCTCACCATTCGGCTCCGAATCACTTGCGCATCTACAAGAGCTGTACTATGTTGGCGGATCCGCCGCCTGCCTTGTTTCGCAGACCGGGCAAGCCACCGACCTCCACTTCATGCGACGAGGGATGGATGACCACTACTTTGTCGCCTACTCGTTGTTTCACCGTACTTCAACCACTTTCCATAGATGCTCACAACAGCAGCATGTGAACAGCCAACCAGCTCGTGCGTTTCCGATTTGTTCGTTCCCATTCGCCGCATCGTAATAGTCTTCCCTTTGTCAAAGTCGCTGAAGACAGTGGATTTCCCCACCTTCGGTCGGTGTCATCGACATAATGATTCCCCATGTGTCTCTTCTTCGCTTACATACTTTCTTCCCCGCGTGACCACCCGCAAAACTACCAAGCGTCAGTCTAACTCTCGTGTTTTGGCTTATCTGTGTCTACCTTACGAATTTTTCATTTACCTGCTAATTTTTTATGCAGTTTGAAAGAAGTTTTTCAGCAGCGTATGTGTCCCTCTCATTCAGAGCAAATAGGCATCTTGCGTAGGGCTTACGACTGCAAAGCTGGATTTCAGAAGGTTGACAGCGTCTTGCACTTCACCGTAGTTACAAAGAGCGTTCGCTTCCGTCAGAAATAAAAACCAATTACCTCTCGCCCTCATCTTGTTCAGACAGCAAACTGCAACGCGCATTTCCACTCGACTTTTGAAAACATGTGACTTGCAGCCTCTGCTGAGAAGGACATAGCAACGAAAATTTACTCCAATCAGCAGCGAGCCAGGATGTCAATCTAACCTTCGTAAAAGCTACAAATCCCATTGAAGACGTTTTTCTCAGATGTGGCCGAAACGTTGGATTTGTCGATGGAATTCACAGAAAGCCTGTAAACGGAATCAAACTTTGCATGAATCCAATTAATACATCGCCGCTGGTGCAGCGTTGTTGTTGGAATAATCACGCTACGTGTTCATATTACGTTACACCAAACAAACGGACCCATTCTATGCGTTTAAAACACTTTCTAAGCTATCGAACGAGTTTAACGGCGGTTAAGGAACTGGATTGCATTAGGGGTTTAATTCGATTTCCAGCCATCCATATTTAGATGTTTCGTGGTTTTCCCTAAATCGCTTAAGACAAGTGCCGGAATGGGTCCTTTGAAACGGACACGGCCGATTTCCTTCCACTTTCTTCTCCAAATTGAACTTAACTTCAAACGCAGTCCGACGAAGAGTGAAACCCTAACCTTCATCCCTTTTTTCTTGTTTTAAGCTCAGGTAAATTGGTAATTTCGTAGTTATTGACAGTGTTTTACCGTTGTATAACGGCGTGTTATGTGTACTAATTTTTCCTAAACATCCTCACATTCGAAGGTTAACATTTTCAAACCGACAAGGAAGATCAAAGAGCGTCTTATATCTGGAAAGGAGAAAAGGGACCCACTTGCACTGTCGGGAGTATGCCGCATACCATGCACACGTGAAAAGGTTTATGTCGGAATGACTGGACGATCAATGAACACCAAAATCAAAGAACGTAAGTGACATTGCAGGTTGGGGCAGGTGGAGAAATCGGCCGTGACAGAGCACGCACTGAGTGAGACCGACCACGTAATAAAATTCGCCGACACGTTAGTTCTGGCTGCAGAGAAGCACTGTCACACCCGCTTGTTCAGAGAAGCTGTAGAACCAACAAAAAAAAAAAAAACACTCGAATAGCTTCAACAAGAAAGAGGACAGCCTTAAGGTAAAGGGATCCTGACTTCCCGTACTGCAGCGAAAGACCGTCGCAGGTAGCAAGAGAACGGCACCGGATAGGACCGCAGAAAAGCCCTCGGACTTCAGCGGTCCAGGTACATACAGTCTGCGGCCGCGAGCTCGGCTCCAGTTCACCACCGGCAATGGAAGGTGAAGCTTTGACAATGCCACATACTCGTGCTGGCGAAACGTCAGTAATCATCAGATGAACGTCGGCCGAAGAACCCGAGATAGAAGCCAACAGGCTGTTTGTAACAGATACACATGGAATGTTTCGTATCTACTCGAGAACGCTGTACCGCGAAAAACATTTGATCTCCGATGCCGTACAGTACGAATATTTTCTTCAAAACTATTAACAAATTATTGAAGGTAGAAAACGTAGAAACATCGTGAAATAATCTAGTGGTAGTCTACATTTATGACATTGTGCTTCTACGACAGACTCGTTAACCGAGAACAAAGTTTTACAAGTAGGGATGAACGGCGATTTTGGTTTAATGTCCCGCCGCCTATGAGTTCATGAAGTCATTAGGGACGACGGAAGAGCTCTGATTGGATACGTAGAGAGAAGAAAATGTACCATGTCCTTTTAAAAGGACCGTCTCTGAATCTTCTTTAATGGATTTAATGCACGACGGATAGTCAAAATGTGTGGTCGGACGGGGCACTGAAGCGCTGTCCTCCCGAAGCCGAATCCAGTGTTTTACCACTGCAGTTACTGCGGTTTTGTCAGTTCAGAACACTTTATGAAAACAGAGCTGCAATTGTATAAAAACGAGTATACTTCCACGACAGGTTTCGGCCCCTAGGGCCATAAGGACAAACTGGTCATGTAGATATTAACATATTGTGCTGTTTGAGCGGTTACCTTATAAAAATAGTATCAACAGTTGCAGGTAAGCTTGGGCTGAACAACATGTTGGACATCGTAATACATTACACGGCAAAATCATTCAGTGTTTGAATGATATTTTCGCCATTTGACTGTGCAAACTCCTTTATTTTGTATTACTATCATGATTTTGGCTTTACACCATAATCAAGTACAACACTGAAAAGTGTTTGTACAGCAGCATGCAAAGTGAGAACATCCAAAACTTAACATCATTATGCCATTCTAACTTTAGATTAAAAATTATTTAAATAGTACTGTTACATGTTGGGTATAATTAGACTTTATTAAAAGATGTAATCGCCAAGACCTATTAAACTGCGTGTCCCAGCGCGTAGACAAGTATAAAATCACAAAAAATATGGCAGACAGGTGGAAAACACTTCCAACCATGGAATAATTGAGTCAAAGAATAAATATCAACACAGTCATTAGGCCTTATGCTCATTTACCTTTTGTGCCCCTTCCTTCCCCCACCTTCTTCCTCTCGCCCCACTCCACCCCCTCCCCACTTCGATGGACCGCTGCTAATTTTACATACTGGTTAGGGTGTTATGCTTTTCTATTAGATCCGCCTCCTGTAATTACTAATTTTCTTTTATAATACCTTTTTAATTTATTCTATCCACTTTATTTCTTCTACAGCCTATTGATTACTAGACATATTAATGGTAAACTTTGGTAATTTTGTGTATCACGTTTATTTATGACACATAAACCTAATTCATAACAACATTCAGCAGATAGTTGTATTCCGTCACTGTTATAAATATTCTACACTGCACTGATGTATGAATGTTTCTCATGTAAATCAGCATATACGGCACTTTCTTCGAAATGATGTCATTTTCTTCGTGCTATAAGCTTATTGTTCGCACCTTATATACACAGATAACACTGGGCTTCCAAATATATATGAATGCGTCTCAATTTTTTTGTACATTATATGTATCTTTGACAACCAGTGAATCAGTAGCGTCGTTAGTGTATTTTAAGACTATATTCACTGTACGTGTAACGACTGTATTGATGTTTATTTTGTAGCCCAGTTGTTCTGTGGCTGAGAAACAAGCTTGCTACCTGTCTGCCATGTTCTGTTTATGCACTCTGGGACACCTAGTTTAATAGATCTGGACGATTTCACTAAACAAAGTCTAATTATACCCAAAATGTAAGTTGTATTATTTCGATAATTTCTAATTGATATTACAGGGCATAATGATGTTAAATTTTGTCCCTCCTCATTTCTTATGTATTTGCCCAAATACTTTTTCAGTGTCGTAGTTAATAATTGCTAACGAAGAAATCAGTATACTGCTATAAATTTAAAAAAAAAATGTTTATGCTATCAAATGGTGAAAATATGATTCAAACACTGCTACATGTCACTGGCCCAAAAATATGAGGAGATTATTAACGCGATCTGGTAGGGACGCTTTGTCAATCAAAATACTTCTTCTGGTGCTTATAGATGGAAGCTTAGAGGCCAATACTAGGAGGGGAGGAATAACGGCTTGTGATTCCAACATCATGTTTTAAAATAGCGATGAAGAGACAAATGGTGCTTCTTATTCTAATCAGGAGGGCATTAGTCAAAAAGCTCGTGTCTCGTCCAAGGAGTGCAACGTCGCTACGGTGACGCAACGCTGAGTCGGGCGCATGACCTTTTCCCAGCTGTGTGTGTGTGTGTGTGTGTGTGTGTGTGTGTGTGTGTGTGTGTGTGTTCCCAGGCGTTTACGATTATTGGCTTCCGAGAATAGGCGGCACTACGGGCGGCAGCGGGTCGTCGTCTAGCCGTGACACCACAGGAGAACACAGAACACTGTTTACAATACAAGCCGCAGCGCAGTCTCCGTCGTGACTAACCCCCACGGCGACCTTTCTCTCTGACTCATAAGACTTCCTATGCTGAACACGCGGAAGACGTCGCGCGAGCTACTTTCAGTCTTTCCCTTTAATTATCAGCCTTTTGACATCCACTCCAGGATAAAGGCCTTCTACATACAGGCTTGTTTTACAGGCATCCCTGCCGCTTTTCGGTGTTATATGCTTTATACACCCACTTTCTATCAAATCACCAACTCCGTCTCTCCTTGTAGACTGGAAACCACCATATACTAGGGAACTGAGAAATTAAGTTTTGCAGTTTTTCGAATTAAACGTATTTAGCCGGAAATATCGCATCTGAGCGGTAGAGCATTGGGATAAGTATCTAATGACGCCTGGACAAAACTCGACCGTTGTCAGTAGCGCTATAGGAGTAGCTGAAAATGCTGGCTGTAATTTTTTCTCCTACCGACTGCCAAGTTCGATTTGTGATGAAGTTCCTTTATGCACAAATGCGAAATTGCGCCTGACGATTAATAGGAGACATTCCTCCTCACCCTCCCCCCGCGCGCGCGCGCGCGTGTGTGTGTGTGTGTGTATGTGAGTGAGTGAGAGAGAGAGAGAGAGAGAGAGAGAGAGAGAGAGAGTAAATATGTATATACAACAGTTTTAGAATGCCCCCGAGAAATAACATACTTGGATGACATCGCCATCTCGGTGTCTCTTATGCCAATAAGAATTGCGCAAAGCGCCATGTAATGTCTCTTGCAGCGGTCTCTCCACGATATTTTTAGAAATTTTATAAATTATATAACTCAGTACATATCTCGAAATATCTCTTCTTATCTTGCCGATTATCAATACAAAGTAGTTTCAAGCCCAATTATTCCTTGGAGCGTCCATTTACTCCATGGAATAGCTGCTCTGCTATCTATGTTTTCTCTTAGGAAAAGAATGAAGGAATTCTTGCCGATTAGTCGTGAAAGAAAGACGATGTATATGTATGTATTGTTGAGAGAGTCGCCATCTTGATGAGATTCTGTATGAGAAGGAATTTAATACATGAACTAAACTAAAGTAAGTGTGTTCGCGTATTATTTAACTGATTATTATTGACAGTGTCTGCTTACTACGCTGTGTTGCTCAGGATCAGTGGGGAACGTCTGATTTACACTGGACGAACCTGCCGTTTTGTATGCTCAAGATATCCAGTTACTTCAAATAAATAGGCTAACACGGTCTTACCAGCAGATCTCCGGTCTTCCCCATGTGATCAAAATGGTTCAAATGGCTCTGAGCACTATGGGACTCAACATCTTAGGTCATAAGTCCCCTAGAACTTAGAACTACTTAAACCTAACTAACCTAAGGACATCACACACACCCATGCCCGAGGCAGGATTCGAACCTGCGACCGTAGCGTCCCGCGGTTCCGGACTGCAGCGCCAGACCCATGTGATCACCGAAAGTTAATTATTACAAATGTTTCCAGGAGATCGACTGACAATTTTCGTCCCACTGAGACTTCGAAATTGCTTCACTGCCTTATGAAATTTAAGTTAAGCTCAATTTAATCAGGATAGAACAATATTGAATTGTGTGAATGTGATAAGCCTGCTTTGTGAATGAAAATTCCCTTAACATACGCATGTTTTTACTATCCTGATCAGTGAAGCTAAATCAGGCCGGTGTGAGAGATTTTTTTAAAATTTTTGATCCCACAAAAAAAATAATTAAAACCACATAACGTCAAAAAAACCTCATAGAAAGTGTCCGAACAGATTCGGACTGCAACAGATTCGGACTGCTGTCTGTGGAACTCGGTGGGAATATTTCTTACCGATTTGTTGACATATGATGACAGTCCGTGCCGTTAGACGATCGCAACTGTCTCTTACATGATTCCACTTGTAACTTCTTAGCAAACTTTTCATATCTCTAGACGCTGTAACGGCACATGTTGGGTAAGCAAAGTGTATTGCTATTCATTTAGAGCAGTACAGTGCCATGTTTTGGAGCAATACGAGGGCAATAACTATTCGACTGCTCATTAGCAAGGAAGAGTCGAGAAGTATAATTAATCTTTCGTAGACAATACTGTGTCCGCTTACAGAGTAAGTTTGAATGTACAATGTATACCAGATCGTGAGACTAGGCTCTCTGAACGTAGGTTTTCGTGGCCAGAAACTGTTTCACTAAGATTCCCATGGGTATGCGTGATCACTTCATGATATTATATCATCACCGGCTGTTATTGCAGGCAGCCACCATTATGGTGACAGCACATGGCACCGTTATGAAGACTGTGAAGAAGGCTTCCTGCAAACTTCGACTTTTAGCATTTCTTGATGCGGATACACAGCCGGAAATATCTTACCGAAAATAATTTATGGGGAATAGGTTTGAAGAAAATTACAACGTGTTGATTCTCGTTTCTACACGATCGTGATTTGGTGCTTGTGCCGGTGGGGGCACCCAGAACCATAGGTCCACCACTACTCAACCTAGAATTTAGGGAGGTTGGTCAAAACTGAGTGCGAATTCCAAACGTATGAGACGTACTATGTACCACATTTCATCCCTTGTAAACACTGCGAACACCCCCAACCTAAGAATATCACTACCATTAATTGGAAGATCAGTTACATTGGTTCGTGTAGTTGTCGATGTAGTTGAACCATGTCGTCGACTTGAGTGACCATGTACCCTTTTCAGGCGAGCCTTTTCTCTGTTTCGAGCACCTAGAGCATCCATGGTAATATTGGAGCCACGCCACGTGGCGTTACAGGTGTGCGTGTAACGCGGTGACTTCCATACCCCACAACAATGAAGTGCCGTGGTATGGATGCTGACCGGTCCCGGTTATCCTGCACGGAATTTGCAGGTGTGTTGCTACAGATGACCCACCTCCCCGCTGTTAAAATCTGCACTAGTGAACGGGCACTCCTGTCGTTAACAAGTCGTTACCTGCCATAGCTCAATCAGATGGAAACGTTTCTCCGAATGATCCTGTACAGCATGACCTTTGGCCAAAAGATCCTAATGACTGCACGTTCATCCATGCACTACAAACCACTATGAAGAGCATGGCAGAGAGTACATTCCTTTGCTTTCTTCATGCTACCACCTTCTTTCTATGACTGCAGCTATGTAATCATTAGATTTAATATGCCTATAAACATTTACACACAGGTTTTTATATGAAATGACTTATTCCCGTTGTGACTCATTGGAATTGTAGTAATAGAATGTTCTGTTTGTGTGTTTTGAGAAGTAATTTTTAAACATTTTGGACATTTGAAGCAAGTTTCCAGTGTTTGCAAAACACTGAAATGTTAACAAGAGCTCACTGAACATTTCTAACGCCGTTTTAGACACTACTTCATTATAGTTAACACAATCATCTGCAAAAATTGTACCAGATCACTAGTATACAACACGAGCAGCAAAGTCCCCAATACGTTTCCCTGGATCACGCCAGAACTTATTCTTACATTTGTTGATAACTCTCCTCCCGAGATAATGATCTTCCAGGAAAATCTCATATCACTCAAAAATTTCGTTTGATACGCCGTATCGTCGTACGTCTTCCCCGTTAACGACATAATCTCCTCAAGTGTACTTTCGCGTACCACGACAAAAAGCCTTGTGTCGTAGATATATTTCTTGGGGTCATTTTCCATGGCCGTCAGATAGTTAAGCACTCCGTCGTCACGCCACAAGTTGCCCATCGGGACCATCCGACCGCCGTTTCATCTGACCGCCGTGTCATCCTCAGCTGAGGATGCACATAGGAGTGTGTGGTCAGCACACCGCTCTCCCGGTCGTTATGATGGTTTTCTGTGACCATTCGGTCGAGTAGCTCCTCAATTAGCATCACGAGACTGAGTGTACTCTGAAAAATGGCAACAGCGCATGGCGACCTGCACGGTCACCCATCCAAGTGCCGACCACACCCAACAGCGCTTAACTTCGGTGATCTAACGGGAACCGGTGTATCCACTGCGGCAAGTCCGTTGCCCAGATAGTTAAAGAGCTACATTTTTACCATCAGCTGCAAAAATAAACCTTTATTGTCAACCAGTTTCGGTCACTTAGACTATCAACGATGGAGGAAAAGCCAAATGCATTAGATAAAAGCAATTCATCTTTCTCTTATTTTTCTTCTTATCAGCGATCACAGGCACTGTAGACCATGCGCTGCAACAACGATCTGCTTCCATCGCCTTCTGTCTCTCGCAGCATCACCACCCTGCGGAAATTCCTAATGCTGCGATGTCCTCCTCTATGTCATGTTTCCACCTTATACGAGGTCGGCCCAATGGTCTTGCTACCTGGAGAGTTCCTTCAAATGCTTTCTTGGTGATTCTGTTGTTTTTTATTCTAGCCACGTACTTTTTAATTTCTAGATGATAGTGGGTTGCTTCGTTAACCGATAAATTTCATTCTCCTTTCGAATTCTCCATACGCCATTCACCAACACAGGTCCCCAGATTTTTTCTCGTTACTTTTCTTTCGAAAACATTCAGTTTTTGTCTTTCATTTTTTGCAAGCGTCAAGTTTCCTGAACCTTACAGTACTATGGGGCACATGATAGTGTTGTATATCTTCATCTTTCTGTTGATTGACAAGGCTTTACTTTTTACCCTGAGACAATTCTTCCGTTTATATCCATTGTTAGGATATTTTTACTGTTGAAACGTGATCCAAGGTATTTAATCTGAAGAACTTTTCTGAATTTAGAATGTTGGTCAATTTCAAAGTAATGAAATTTTCTCGGGCTTCCAGCTGCGTCAAGTGGTTTGAAATCCACGAGCTTTCGGCCGAGTACTCCTCGGCCATTGTCAAGTGGTGACTGTCTTCTGGCTTCTGCTGCCGTCCTTATATAGCCGCACTGCCTTCCGTGACGTCACTGGTACCCCCTTCCAGCACCATATACGGTAATGTCTGTGTTGTGCGGCCACCGCGACCGCTTCAACCTTCCGATGGCCTGGTCCCACACTGTGCTTAGCTGCAGGCCGACGTATGTATTGAGCGTGTTGTATCAAATTTTTATTTGATCGCTTCTTTTATTACGCTATCACAGAAACTGTTAGTGCGTGTGATAATACATGTCTCGTCGAATGCAATACGATGACCGTATTCTAATGCATGCTCGGCTACCGCTGATTTCTCTTGGTACAGTAGACGAAAATATCTCTCGTGCTCTACACAGCGCTGTTCAAATGGTACGCACAGTCTGTCCGATACAGAACTGTCCACACCCACATGGTATTTTATATACTCGTGGTGTTCTGAGGCCTACGTCGTCTTTCACAGGCCTCAGGAGGGGTCGAATTTTTGATGGAGCCCTGAAAACCGAATCCATTTTATGCCGCTTTAGGAGCCGGCTTATCTTTCCTGTTGTTGCGCCACAGAACGGCATGAACGCGAACTTCTCCGAGCTCTCAAATGGTTCAAGTGGCTCTAAGCACTGTGAGACTTGACATCTGAGGTCATCAGTCCCCTAGACTTAGAACTACGTAAACCTAACTAACGTAAGCACATCTCAAACATCCACGTCCGAGGCAGGATTCGAACCTGCGACCGTAGCAGCCAGCAGCCACATGGTTCCGGGCTGAATCGCCTAGAACCGCTCAACCACAGTGGCCGGCTGATCGAGTCCTCCTCAGAGTCTTTCTACTTATGTATTTTCAGAAAGATAGCTTGCGAAATCTTGCAGTAGTTGTAGCCGTTTTCCTTCAATACTTTCCGTAAGTGGCTCAGTTCCTTCGGCAAGTTTTCAGAATCTGAGACCGTTTCGGCTCGATACACTAAGATCCTCAGAACAGAACGTTTCTGCGACGGATGGTGATAGCTGTTAGAGTGCAGATATCGGTCTGTGTGGGTGGGTTTCCGGTACACGCTTTGGCTGAGACACCCATTTACTTCGCGGCGGACGAGGACATCAAAGAACGGCAAGGCATCATCTGTCTCTACCTCTGTAGTGAACGTCATGTTCTCGTGGATGTTGTTGACGTGGTCCAAGAATTCTCCCAGCTTTTCATGTCCATGAGACCAGACAACGAACGTGTCGTCGACGTAAAGATAAAAGAAACCAGGCTTTTCATATATTCTGTTTTCTCTTGGTTAATCAAAAGCCCCATTTTGCTGGAACGTGCCTGTGGGATGTGTACATGTCTTTCAGTTCTTCTTAGGTCTCACTCAGCAACACTATATCATCTGCATAAGCCTCCAGTTTCACTTCACTGTGTTCGAATCGGAGACCATTGTGTACATGTAAATTCCTCTCCCGAACCACTATTTCTAATGCAAGGTTGAAGAGGACACATGAAAGAGCGCCTCCTTGTCGTAAGCCTGTTTTATTTGGATAGGTGGGGGATGTGGATCGTCTGAGCTTCACTGCTGCCTGAGAGCCGTCCATGCACAGTTGTAACATCCTAATGATTTTACTGGGTATACTAAATTCTTGTAATGTGTTGTAGAAGCTACTTCTATGAATGCTGTCATAGGCTCGCTGGAAGTCAATGAAGAGACAGTGGATGTTTTTGTTAAATTCCTAGTATTTCTCAAAGATCTGTTGTATATTAAACAAATTATCAGTTGTGGAACGGTTTGTTCGAAATCCAGCCTGGTAATCTTGAATAGTGTTTTCTGCGTAAGGTTTAAATTTTTCCAGAATGATCATTGACAGGATTTTGTATGTTATGTTCAGCAAACTGATTCCTCTGTAATTTCCACATTCCATTCTGTTTCCTTTATTGTATATGGGACAAATTATTGCAGATTTACAATCTTCAGGCAGTGTTTCAGTTTTCCATATCATTCTGATAAGGTTATAAATTTCTTTGTGTAGATTGCTTCCGCTCTCTTTTAACATCTCTGCTGACATCTGGTCCTCGCCTGCTGCCTTGTTGTTTTTCAGCTTTTGAATGGTGTGGATCACTTCCTGTTCTGTGATTCTACATTCGTCATACGTATTTCTCTTATACGTTTCAAACGTTCTCAACGTTACAATTATATGTTTTATATTTGGTCGTGTTCCAGTGTAAGGCCAGTTCGTTGCTGATTTAGGTCGTGATAGACAGCATATGGGCGTGTGTACAATCGTTGTAACGTTGAGGACTCTCGAAACATATAAGTGAAAGATGAACTGCTTTTCCATCTAATGAGCCGGCCGGGGTGGCCGAGCGGTTGTAGGCGCTACAGTCTGCGACCGCTACCGTCGCAGATTCGAATCCTGCCTCGGGCATGGATGTGTGTGATGTCCTTAGGTTAGTTAGGTTTAAGTAGTTCTAGGGGACTGATGACCTCAGAAGTTACGCCCCATAGTGCTCAGGGCCATTTGAACCATTTCCATCTAATGTACGTACCTTTTCTTCCTGTGATGATGGTCTGAATGGCCGAAAGTGACAGAGAATAAATGTGTATTTGTACAGCTGATGGTTACAAATGCATAATTGGAAAACTGATGATAAAACTTCGCTCCGTAATATGTAAATGTAGGCTAATAAAAGGGTGAAATGCTGGTAATCAACAGACGTTACTCTTAATCATCTACCGTTCACTGTCAGTTTGTGTCAAGCGCAACTATTATGACTTCTATTAAACAATCTGCAATTTAATGGTTGAAGTGTGCGATTTTGGGTATAGTCAAGAAAATAATGTGTTGACCATAAAATGCCATGGGGATTTACATGAACTGTTGCTAAATAGAGCTTTTCAACTGTTTCTTCTTTTTTTCCAGGGCGAACACTGCTCTGATTTTTAACCAACACTGCCAAATGGGCAGGCATTCCGCGCGTACGTCTTTTGCCTCGCTTGGCTGCACGTGACTGCAGTGAGATGGTGCTTTATTTAGCTAGTTTTGTACGTAATTTTATGCGCGAAATGTTTTCTATCTAATTACAAAAAAGACAGTTTAAAGTTCAACCACCGTGGAAGTGCAGTAATTGTTAAACGGTTTGCCGCGAGCGCCTGTGCGCTAATTGCCGAGTCCGCTGTGAATTGAGCGCGAGCGGTTGTGACGTTGCGAGGCCGTTACTAAACTGCACAAAAGTTTCTGTTCACGCGTTGGTGAGCAGAACAGTGAAGAGATCTCGGCGGAGATAGTGATTTGTAAAATATGCTAACAGAGTCATGAATATGTATTATGAATATCAGAGTATAATCGCTACGGCGTTCAGGCAGGTTGGTAGCCAATGATCATGTTCAAGTGATAGTGACAATTGAATATTTGTACCAGACCAGATATCGAACCTGGATTATCGCGAGCAAAGACTTTATCATTTATTTTCTCTGGGCTTTTGTCCATTCGCTTTATGCTGTCCTTGGGATAGCTGTAATCGCCTTCGTCGGCGTTAGCTCTTTGTCCATTAAATTTTATTTTCCTGTGTCCAAAAGTAAGGCTTTTGCTTTGAAGGAATTGCTCTTGAAAGATCTTTAATAGAAAAGGAAATAAATGAATCCTTTCTGCAGCTTAAAGTGACAGGTTTGCTATTGAAAAATAAATGAATTAATTTAACAAAAGCCGCGCGGGGTAGCCATGCGGTCTAGGCGCCTTGCCACGGTTCGCGCGGCTCCCACCGTCGGAGGTTCGAGTCCTCCCTTGTGCGTGCGTGCGTGTGTGTGTGTGTGTGTGTGTGTGTGTGTGTGTGTGTGTGTGTGTGTGTGTGTGTGTGTTGTCGTTAGCGTAAATTACTTTAAGTTAGATTAAGTAGTGTGTAAGCCTAGGGACCGATGACCTCAGCATACAATATAAATTAAACAAAAGCCGGTCAGTGTGGCCGGGAGGTTCTAGGCGATTTAGTCTGGAACCGGGCTACCACTACGGTCGCAGGTTCGAATCCTGTATATGGATGTAAGTGATGTCCTGAGGTTAGTTAGGTATAAGTAGTTCTAAGTTCTAGGCGACTGGTGACCGCAGATGTTAAGTCCCATAGTGCTCAGAGCCATTTGAACCATTTAAACAAAAGGTCTTATTCTTGACAACTAGGGGAAATGTAAGGAACTGAGAGGAATATGATAAATAAGAATATCCGGCAGCCAAACTCACGTATTGTAGTATTCTTATTTTGCTTTATTTCCTCAATGAATGCTTCCGACAGAGTCGTCACCTTCGCATCTACAATGTACCGGCAGAAAAATATTATGATAATAGGCACTACTGTGCAATCAGTATACAAGTGGAAAAACACCATGCTAACGAGATATCACAATGTTTTGTACATACCTCCTGGGAATAATATTGCTGCGCATAAATTGCGCAAACATTACGAGAGAACACTCCATTTAAAAAACAAAGGAGCAACATTGGCTTGTCAAATGCATATAACAGAGTAAATACAAAGTCAGTAGCATCAACAGTGTGCTTCGGAGTGGAGGCGAGTTCGTCAGTGTGGCCGTTATAGTTGCGACATATCAGGAAGGACTGGGCGGTTACACGGTTGGGCAACAGGTCGTGTGAGTGAGACAAAAAAATGGTTCAAATGGCTCTGAGCACTATGGGACTTAACATCTATATTCATCAGTCCCCTAGAACTTAGAACTACTTAAACCTAACTAACCTAAGGACATCACACAACACCCAGTCATCACGAGGCAGAGAAAATCTCTGACCCCGCCGGGAATCTAACCCGGAACCCGGGCGCGGGAAGCGAGAACGCTACCGCACGACCACGAGCTGCGGACTGAGTGACCCATCACAGCGATTATTAAAAACTCTTTGAAATACAAAACTGAAATCGTTAGATATATTGATTTAGGAATAGTTACTATATAACGGAAAAATTATCTTTCGGTTAAAGCACAAGTAACCACAAGCAGGTAAATAATATCGCAACATAGGGCGAACATGGTCGGTTCAAACTTGAAACACCGAAACAATTAGATCGTACACTACTACATTTACAGCTTTTTTATAAACGGAGATAAATTAAACTGTTGACAGTGACAATACATACAGACATACCGTATTCCTTACACTTAAAGGATCATCTACAAGAATATACAACCTACCAGTACACATTTTATATGAATGGATGTATAAGTAGCTATAACGGCTCCATAGAGGCACTCTCGTCCGTTCCGAAGCAAACTGTTGGTGCTATGGTCTTTTTATTTACTCTGATGTACGTATTTGACAAGCCAATGTCACACCTTTGTTTTGTAAATGGAGTGTGCTCTCATTATGTTTGTGCCCTTTTTTATACACAGAAATACCATTTCCAGGAGGTACGTAAGAACATTGTGATTCCGTTATTATCTTGATTTTCCACTCGTATACTGGTTGTACAGTAGTGCGGCCGGCCGGAGTGGCCGTGCGGTTATAGGCGCTACAGTCTGGAACCGCGTGACCGCTACGGTCGCAGGTTCGAATCCTGCCTCGGGCATGGATGTGTGTGATGTCCTTAGGTTAGTTAGGTTTAAGTAGTTCTAAGTTCTAGGGGACTGATGACCTCAGAAGTTAAGTCCCATAGTGCTCAGAGCAATTTGAACCATTTTTGTACAGTAGTGCGGATTATTATAGTAATGTTTTCTCCTGATCCGAAGACGACAGCTAGGATATGTAGAAACCGGTCGTTGAGGAAATAAAACAAAATAAAGAATTATAACACGAGACCTTGGCTGCCAAATATTCTTATTTACCAAATGTTCTATCGCTCCCAGCAACATATACAGCTTATACGAGTATAAAAGGAATCTCCTTATTAAAGTGAATAATTGAACTATAAAATAAATCTATTCTCCAGGAGAAAGATTTTTAATTTTGTAAAGGTCCCTTTGTTAACCTGTCCTTTAACAAAATTAATGATGCTTTAAGCGTTCTGGCAGTTGAGCTCCTACTCCACTTATGTATACTATTTATTTGGAATTCGTTATACGATATGACTATTGGCAGGGTGGTGTGTGTGTGTGTGTGTGTGTGTGTGTGTGTGTGTGTGTGTGTGTGTGTGTGTGTGTCCTTAGCTTTGTTGTTGTTGTGGTCTTTGTCCTGAGACTGGTTTGATGCAGCTCTCCATGCAACTCTATCCTGTGCAAGGTGCTTCATCTCCCAGTACCTACTGCAACCTACATCCTTCTGAATCTGCTTAGTGTATTCATCTCTTGGTCTCCTTCTACAATTTTTACCCTCCACGCTGCCCTCCAATACTAAATTGGTGATCCCTTGATGCCTCAGAACATGTCCTACCAACCGATCCCTTCTTCTGGTCAAGTTGTGCCACAAACTTCTCTTCTCCCCAATCCTATTCAATACTTCCTCATTAGTTATGTGATCTACCCATCTAATCTTCAGTATTCTTCTGTAGCACCACATTTCGAAAGCTTCTATTCTCTTCTTGTCCAAACTATTTACCGTCCATGTTTCACATCCATACATGGCTACACTCCATACAAATACTTTCAGAAACGACTTCCTGACACTTAATTCTATACTCGATGTTAACAAATTTCTCTTCTTCAGATACGCTTTCTTAACATTGCCAGTCTACATTTTATATCCTCTCTACTTCGACCATCATCAGTTATTTTGCTCTCCAAATAGCAAAACCCTTTTACTACTTTAAGTGTCCCATTTCCTAATCTAATTCCCTCAGCAACCCCCTACTTAATTCGACTACATTCCATTATCCTCGTTTTGCTTTTGTTGATGTTCATCTTATATCCTCCTTTCAAGACACTGTCCATTCCGTTCAACTGCTCTTCCACGTCCTTTGCTGTCTCTGATAGAATTACAATGTCATCGCCGAACCTTAAAATTTTTATTTCTTCTCCAAGGATTTTAATACCTAATCTGAATTTTTCTTTTATTTCCTTTACTGCTTGCTCAATATACAGATTGAATAACATCGGGGAGAGGCTACAACCCTGTCTCACTCCCTTCCCAACCACTGCTTCCCTTTCATGTCCCTCGACTCTTATAACCGCCATCTGGTTTCTGTACAAATTGTAAATAGCCTTTCGCTCCCTGTATTTTACCCCTGCCACCTTTAGAATTTGAAAGAGAGTATTCCAGCGTAAGTTGGTTTAAATTACATTAAATAGTGTGTAAGCTTAGGGACCGATGACCTCAGCAGTTTGGTCGCATAAGACCTTACCAAAAGTTTCCATTTTTTTCCTTTGGTAAGAAATTTTGATATTTTTCTTCGTATATTTTGAAAATACTGAATTCTTGTAGTTCAGTGCGTGGTACAGCAAATGTCCTTCCAGCTGATAGTGGCTATTATGTTTGGAGATCGGAAAAAGGTACCAATCACAGTGCGGTACATCTTAGACAGTGCTGTAGCTCCCCGTTATTGCATTAATAAACCTCCCTCCCATTCTACTTACAGATCGAATTCCGGTCCTTACGGACGAAAGGGCTTAAGTATATAAGAGGTTGTAGCGTGTGAAAAAGGAAGTCGGACGCAAACTAGTTTCGTGTAGCTTTTCTCAGCAGGAATCTTCTCATTAACTCTAGCAGGTAGATCTGACCTGAGCGTTGAGGAGTAAATTTTTGTATATCACATCCAGATCTGTCTGACTTCCATTGTCACCGATGTTTCGCTTTGTAATTTCTGAACACTACTACCACACGTTCTCCACCTGGGGCACATGTGAATGACAGCGCTGAGAGAATGGAACCGGTGGATGACTGTGGATTACCCTGGCTAAGGGAAGTAAATGAAACGAATAAAATGCCCGGTAATGAAATGAATGGATCGATGGGTATGGAATCACTGAAGGTGTAATGACAAGAAAACAGTGCACATTGTTTAGATATGCTTCTTTTGTCGGATAAGATGTGTTCAATGTAGAAGAATCTCTGTTAAAGGCAGCTGGCGCCATAAGTCTCCAGAATGAAAGCCTAGTCTCGCTTTCTACATCTTAACATAGCAAACTCTTCCTTTCACAATTACAAGTATTTCCCTTATTTATTAGTTGTATTTTCTCTAATTAGTATTCATTTCGTGACTTTAGAAAATGTGGTGATTGCAGAAAAATGTCGCATTGAAGACAAGGGAAACTACAAATGGTTCAAATGGCTCTGAGCACTATGGGACTTACTATCAGAGGTCATCAGTCTCCTAGAACTTTTTTTTTTTTTGGTCATCAGTCTACTGACTGGTTTGATGTGGCCCGCCACAAATTCCTTTCCTGTGCTAAACTCTTCATCTCAGAGTAGCACTTGCAACCTACGTCCTCAATTATTTGCTTGACGTATTCCAATCTCTGTCTTCCTCTACAGTTTTTGCCCTCTACAGCTCCCTCTAGTACCATGGAAGTCTTCCCTCAGGTCCTATCATCCTGTCCATTCTCCTTATCAGTGTTTCCCACATATTCCTTTCCTCTGCGATTCTGCGTAGAACCTCCTCATTCCTTACCTTATCAGTCCGCCTAATTTTCAAATGCTTCGATTCTCTCCTGTTCCGGTTTTCCCACAGTCCATGTTTCACTACCATACAATGCTGTACTCCAGACGTACATCCTCAGAAATTTATTCCTCAAATTAAGGCCGGTATTTGATATTAGTAGACTTCTCTTGGCCAGAAATCCCTTTTTTTGCAATAGTGAGTCTGCTTTTGATGTCCTCCTTGCTCCGTCCGTCATTGGTTATTTTACTGCCTAGGTAGCAGAATTCTTTAACTTCATTGAGTTCGTGACCATCAATCCTGATGTTAAGTTTCTCGCTGTTCTGATTTTTACTACTTCTCATTACCTTAGTCTTTCTCCGATTTACTCTCAAACCATACTGTGTACTCATTAGACTGTTCATTCCGTTCAGCAGATCATTTAATTCTTCTTCACTTTCACTCAGGATAGCAATGTCATCAGCGAATCGTATCATTGATATCCTTTCACCTTGTATTTTAATTCCACTCCTGAACCTTTCTTTTATTTCCATAATTGCTTCCTCGATGTACAGATTGAAGAGTAGGGGCGAAAGGCTACAGCATTGTCTTACACCCTTCTTAATACGAGCACTTCGTTCTTGATCGCCCACTCTTATTATACCCTCTTGGTTGTTGTACATATTGTATATGACCCGTCTCTCCCTATAGCTTACTCCTACTTTTTTCAGAATCTCGAACAGCTTGCACCATTTTATATTGTCGAACGCTTTTTCCAGGTCGACAAATCCTATGAAAGTGTCTTGATTTTTCTTTAGCCTTGCTCCCATTATTAGCCGTAACGTCAGAATTTCCTCTCTCGTCCCTTTACTTTTCCTAAAGCCAAACTGATCGTCATCTAGCGCATTCTCAATTTTCTTTTCCATTCTTCTGTATATTATTCTTGTAAGCGGCTTCGATGCATGAGCTGTTAAGCTGATTGTGCGATAATTCTCGCACTTGTCAGCTCTTGCCGTCTTCGGAATTGTGTGCATGATGCTTTTCCGAAAGTCAGATGGTATATCGCCAGACTCATATATTCTACACACCAACGTGAATAGTCGTTTTGTTGCCACTTCCCCCAATGATTTTAGAAATTCTGATGGAATGTTATCTATCCCTTCTGCCTTATTTGACCGTAAGACCTCCAAAGCTCTTTTAAATTCCGATTCTAATACTGGATCCCCTATCTCGTCTAAATCGACTCCTGTTTCTTCTTCTCTCACATCAGACAAATCTTCACCCTCAAAGAGGCTTTCAATGAATTCTTTCCACCTATCTGCTCTCTCCTCTGCATTTAACAGTGGAATTCCCGTTGCACTCTTAATGTTACCACCGTTGCTTTTAATGTCACCAAAGGCTGTTTTGACTTTCCTGTATGCTGAGTCGGTCCTTCCGACAATCATATCTTTTTCGATGTCTTCACATTTTTCCTGAAGCCATTTCGTCTTAGCTTCCCTGCACTTCCTATTTATTTCATTCCTCAGCGACTTGTATTTCTGTATTCTTGATTTTCCCGGAACATGTTTGTACTTCCTCCTTCCATCAATCAACTGAAGTATTTCTTCTGTTACCCATGGTTTCTTCACAGCTACCTTCTTTGTACCTATGTTTTCCTTCCCAACTTCTGTGATGGCCCTTTTTAGCGATGTTCAAAAATGGCTCTGAGCACTATGGGACTTAACTGCTACGGTCATCAGTCCCCTAGAACTTATAACTACTTAAACCTAACTAACCTAAGGACAGCACACAACACCCAGCCATCACGAGGCAGAGAAAATCCCTGACCCCGCCGGGAATCGAACCCGGGAACCCGGGCGTGGGAAGCGAGAACGCTACCGCACGACCACGAGATGCGGGCTTTTAGAGATGTCCATTCCTCTTCAATTGTACTGCCTACTTCGCTATTCCTTATTGCTGTATCTATAGCGTTAGAGAACTTCAAACGTATCTCGTTATTTCTTAGTACTTCCGTATCCCATTTCTTTGCGTATTGATTCTTCCTGACTAATGTCTTGAATTTCAGCCTACTCTTCATCACTACTATATTGTGATCTGAGTCTATATCTGCTCCAGGGTACGCCTTACAATCCAGTATCTGATTTCGGAATCTCTGTATGACCATGATGTAATCTAATTGAAATCTTCCCGTATCTCCCGGCCTTTTCCAAGTATACCTCCTCCTCTTGTGATTCTTGAACAGGGTATTCGCTATTGCTAGCTGAAACTTGTTACAGAACTCAGTTGGTCTTTCTTCTCTTTCATTCCTTGTCCCAAGCCCATATTCTCCTGTAACCTTTTCTTCTACTCCTTCCCCTTCAACTGCATTCCAGTCGCCCATGACTATTAGATTTTCGTCCCCCTTTACATACTACATTACCCTTTCAATATCCTCATACACTTTCTCTATCTGTTCATCTTCAGCTAGCGACGTCGGCATGTATACCTCAACTATCGTTGTCGGTGTTGGTCTGCTGTCGATTCTGATTAGAACAGCCCGGTCACTGAACTGTTCGCAGTAACACATCCTCTGCCCTACCTTCCTATTCATAACGAATCCTACACCTGTTTACCATTTTCTGCTGCTGTTGATATTACCCGATACTCATCTACCCAGAATCCTTGTCTTCCTTCCACTTCACTTCACTGACCCCTACTATATCTAGATTGAACCTTTGCATTTCCCTTTTAAGATTTTCTAGTTTCCCTACCACGTTCAAGCTTATGACATTCCACGCCCCGACTCGTAGAACGTTATCCTTTCGTTGATTATTCAATCTTTTTCTCATGGTAACCTCCCCCTTGGCAGTCCCCTCCCGGAGATCCGAATGGGGGATTATTCCGGAATCTTTTGCCAATGGAGAGATCATCATGACACTTCTTCAATTACAGGCCACATGTCCTGTGGATACACGTTACATGTCTTTAATGCAGTGGTTTCCATTGCCTTCTGCGTCATCATGTCGTTGATCATTGCTGCTTCTTCCGCCTTTAGGGGCAATTTCCCACCCCTAGGATAAGAGCGTGCCCTGAACCTCTATCCGCTCCTCCGCCCTCTTTGACAAGGCCGTTGGCAGATTTAGGCTGACTTCTTATGCCGGAAGCCAATGCTGATTATTTATCAAAATTTAGGCAGTGGCGGGGATCGAACCCGGGACCGAAGTCGTTTTGATTATGAATCAAAGACGCTACCCCCTTTTTTTTTGTTGATAGTTGTTTTTGGTCGTTGCGGACGTCGCAAGACATCCTGTTCAAGTTCGGTGGTTGATCCTTCCACTCAGTTTTTTATTACAGAGGCCAACCGGCTCTCTGACCGAACACGCTGATCTGCCGTGCCGGCTGTCCCCTAGACCTAGAACTTAGAACTACTTAATCTAACTAAGGACATCACACACATCCATGCCCGTAGCGGTCGCGCGGTTCCAGATTGAAGCCCCTAGAACCGCTCGGACACTCCGATCGGCAAAGAAGACTACAGCTGTATGCCTCGCTGTCGACTAAAACACTACAGGCGGGGCACATGTAAACTGTTCAGTCGTGACAGGACCGTCCTGGCCGCGGCATGAAATGATTTAGGGAAAACTTGGAGCATTTATGTGAGAGTAGACAGATGGGATGTCGAACTTCATTACCGAAAACTTCTCGTAATACTGCGCCACCTCGCTCTCGTCTCCATACTTCCGGTAGAAACTAACGTTTCAATTTATTTTATTCAAGTCTATGACCACAAAAATTATCATGAGACTTTAGATTTCGATCCGTGGTGGCCATCTTCAGATCTGTTTAAAACGTGTTTTAATATAATACAGCCATAGTGGTAACGTCAAGAGATAAAACGAAATTAGCTAGCCGCTGTCGAACAGAACTAAAGGGGTGATATGAACTAGGCCATATCGCTGGCCGAGTCATCATTTGAGCGGCGCTAAGGATCATAACAAACTTAAGCGTGGTTTACCTGAAGACTCGTCCGGCAGTGTTGCTGTACAAGATCCTAACTGGCTTTATTATGTTAAAAAACGTTTCAAACAGTTCTGGAGGTCGTCAGTGGTGGCCACTGACCGACATCGACATATGAAGGAAATTTTTGTTTTCAGAGAATGGAATAAGAGAAACAAACTCCATATTTCCTGGATCACTGTTTTATTAGCAACTACGTAACAGTTTGTGAAAATATTGGTTCACGCAGCTCCTGATGGTATAGCACACTCACGGTAAACACATCTATAGAAATGAGTCATCTCCCTGTGGTCTGTGCCACATAGCTTTTATGCGTCTCGTCCAAATTATTGACATCTCAGCAATAATTGTTACGCCAGTACCGCGTAGACCTAAGAGTCAAAATAACGTGCAACAACACAGAGTCTTGCACACATGAGCACTATGTTGGCTGAGTTGGGGCGAAGGGGACCAAACTGCCAGGTCATCGATCCCTGAGGATTAGAACTGTTCTCTGCACTAGACCGTAATCAAAGAGTATCAGAGTCACCTCGGTGTGTGTACAACTACTATTCAGACCATGCTGTATGATGTATGTATTTGTTCTCCTCGTTCTAATTCCCGTTTACATCGCTTACTTTTTGATAATTACAATTATGTAATACACATTGAAGAGCCAAAGGAACTGGTACACCTGCCTATTATCGTGTAGGGCCCCCCCGCGAGCACGAAGAAGCGTCGCAACACGACATGGCTGCACTCGAACAATCTGTGAAGTAGTGCTGGAGGGAACTGACCCCATGAGTCTTGCAGGGCTGTCCATAAATCCGCAAGAGTACGAGGGGGTGGAGATCTCTACTGAACAGCACGTTGCAAGGCATCCCAGAGACCCTCAATATGAAACGTCCCCTTAGAACTAATTATACATATGAAACGTCCACTTGGAAAAATTTATACACGACTGTGCTTAACCTGACACACAATATTATTTAGCGCAACGCAATCTGACTTTCAAAAATCCCTACAAAAGAATGGCCCTGACTAACATTAACCTATACCTTTCACAAATCACTTACCTCACAAAAATCTTCGTTACTGGAACTACTGCAATACAGCGAGCGGCACTACTGCCAGCTAAATAAATGATTCAAACTACAGAAGGCACTAACTACTGATAGGGATAGTTAGCAAATGAAAGATATTAATAGAGAACAAACAATGTATTTACCTTAATATCATCAAAAGTCATAATATATGTAATTTCAAAACTCCGCCATCTCTCTCCTCACATCCACCACTGCTGGCGGCTCACCTCTAGCTGTGCAACGCTACGCGCTGTTTACATCCAGCTGCCGCTGCCTAACACTACAATGGCAGACAACAATGCAAACTAGCACACAGAGCGCTACGTAACGTTGCCAGTAAGAAAACATAAACAGCCTACTTACAAATAATGTTCGTGTCTCTGAAGTTTGGTGACCAGCGGAAGTGTTCAAACTCAGAAGAGTGATCGTAGACCTACTCTGTAGCAATTCTGGACGTGTGGGGTGTCGCATTGTGTGCTGGAATTGCCCAACTCCGTGGGTATACAAAATGGATATGAATATATGTAGGTGATCAGACTTCTGTCATGCTGAACTACTCTCTTCAGTCGTTTTTGGTCCTGTTCTTGCAGGATCTTTTTCCGGACGCAGCGATATCGGAGATTTGATGTTTTACTGGATTCCTGATATTCACGGTACCACTCGTGAAATGGTCTTATGGGAAAATCCACACGTTATCGCTACTTCGGAGACGCTGTGTCCCATCGCTCGTGCGCCGACTACAGCACCACATTCAAACTCACTTAAATCTTGATAACTTTCATTTTTAGCAGCAGTAACCAATCTAACAACTGAGCCAGACACCTGTTGTCTTCTATAGGCGTTGCCGACCGCAGCGCCGTATTTCGCCTGTTTACATATGTCTGTACTTGAATACGCATGCCTATACCAGCTTCTATGGCGCTTCAGTGTAAAACATCAAATGAAGACAGTTCTCAGTACATTATTCCAAATCAGAGCTACTCCTGCTTGTCGATGGGGAAAGGGTATTGAGAATTCCTTATATTGCATAATGCTACACTGCAGTCTTGAATACTGTCTTGACGGCTAATCTTAATATGCCTGCGCGCGCCAATAAACTTGTTCAGATTTACTATGAAACGAATTTAATAACTACACTGCTCTGCAAAACTGTAGAACAAGCTAGATAAAGTAACATTACACATTAACTACTCGGAGTAAATTAATGAAAGTACGGGACCACTTCGCCAGTAGTCCCCCAGTCATACACAGAAATTTGGACGTCACATGGCGTGAGGATAGCGTGACTATAGTGACAAATGTGGCTTACCCCGCAGCACGACGGTTAAAGGAACGGGAAAATTATGTTTATCAGTTAATGAATAGTTACGGTGCACTGTAATGTTGTTAATTACAACTTGGTCGGAGACGACATTTGGATGACTCCAGACGGGGAAGAATCGTCGGGAAACTGGAAGGAGGACAAAGTGTGCCGAGTGTTGCTGAAGGGATCGGTATTGGTCACAGCATTGTTTAAGCATGGGGAGTCCAAAGGAGAGGAGGTGGCCCACCACAGTCAATTACAGCAACAGGTGACCACTACACTGTGCATCACACAAGTAGGTCGTACATCAATCAGCAAATATAGTTGCAACCACGTTTAACAGAATTACAACGCACGCTGTCTCGCTGTCCACAGTGACATGCTAACTACTTGAGGGTTGTCTCTTTTCCCGCCGACCAGTACACTGTATTCCGTTGACACCCGCACATCGGCGGCAACGTTTTCGACGGTGCCAAGAGCTTAGGGACTGGACCAAGGAAGAGTGGGTTTGTGTCCTCTTCTCGGATGAGAGCAGATTCAGTCTGGTGATTCTGGACGTACGCTCACATGGCGTTTGGTATGATCACGTAATGCACCCAGGCGTAATGGTAATCCAGTTGTTAAGGTGTTCGGAGGCATACTGTAAAGCCCTCGAAATCCTTTTAGCACGGTGCACTGACCTGTCAACGCTTTTGTGACTCTGTACACCTTCGTCAAAGACGTCTTTTCAAAGTTGTATTCGGCTCTGACGTCATTATTATGGATGACAGTGCGCGACTGCATCGAACAGTGCTAGTGGATGAGCTCTTGGAACAACTGGGTATTCGGTGAATAGACTGGCCTGCCTTATCCCCGATGGTCCACATGCACCAGCGACCTTCCAGCATCTGTTCACCGCTCTGGTGGCTGAATGGAACGCCTTACCACAGCTACTCCTTACCAACTCTTGTGACCAGCATGGGAGAACGTTGCAGAACATGCATTGCCGTTTGTGGTGATCACACACCCCATTAAGAACCAAGTCCCGTCCTATGTAATATCCATTTCTGTTCGTCTCATTGTGTATTTGTTTCAGTTAATTTTTGTACTACACTGTAACAGTGATTTTGATGTGTGGTCCAAATTTCATCGAACTATGTTATTTGGCAAGGTAACATCATCCGAAAATGACTTTCATCCTTAAGTTTTGCATTTTTTTTGAGTTCTCAGTCTTCTAAGTGATATGATGCGGCCCGCCATGAATTTCTGTCCTGTGCCAACCTCTCCATCTCAGAGTAACATTTGCAACCTACGTCGTCAATTATCTGCTGTCCGCCCCAGGTAGCTGAATGGTCAGCGTGACGGAGTGTCATTCCTCTGGGCCCGGATTCGATTCCCCGCTGGATCGGGGAATTTTTCCGCCCAGGGACTGGGTGTTGTGCTGTCCCCATCATCGTCCTATCATCCTCATCGGCTGCAGGTCGCCGAAGTGGCGTCAAATTGAAAGACCGGCACCCGGCGAACGGCCTGCCCGACGGGGACCTTAGCCATACGATTAAATAAAAAATTATTTGCTGGATGTATTCCAATCCCTGTCTTCCTCTACAATTTTTTACCTCTACAGCTCCCTCTATTACCATGAAAGTTAGTCCCTGATGTCTTAACATATGTCCCATCATCCTGTCCCTTCTCCTTCTCAGTGTTTTCCAAATATTCCTTTCCTCTCCAATTCTGCACAGAACCTCCTCATTTCTTAACTTCTCAGTCCACCTAATTTTCAACATTCGTCTGTAGCACCACATCTCAAATGCCTCGATTCTCTTCCGTTCCGGTTTTCCTACAGTCCATGTTTCACAGCCATAAAATTCTGTGCTCCACACGTATATTCCCAGAAATTTCTTCGTCAAATTAATGCTTCTATTTGATACTAGCAGGCTTCTCTTGGTCAGGAATACCTTTTTGGCCACTGCCAATTTGCTTTTGATGTCGTTCTTGCCCCGTCCGTCATTGGCTATTTTGCTACCTAAGTAGTAGAATTCCTTAACTTTGCTTCGTGACCATCAAACCTGATGTTAAGTTTCTCGCTGTTATCATTTCTGCTGCTTTTCACTATTTTCTTCTTTCTTCGATTCACTCTCAATCCACATTCTGCTCTCATTAGACTGTCCATTAAATTCAGCAGGTCCTGTAATTCTTCTTCACTTTCACTCAGTGTAGCGGTCATCACCGATTCGTATCATTGATATCCTTTCACCATGAATTTTAGTTCCACTCCTGAACCTTTCTTTTGTTTCCATCACTGCTTTTTCGATGTACAGATTGAACAGGAGGAGCGGATGACTACATTCCTATCTTACGTCCTTTCCAACCCGAACATTAAGTTCTTGGTCGTCCAGTCTTATTATTCCCTCTTGGGTCTTGGACATATTCTATATTACCCATCTCTCCCTATGGCTTACCTCTATTTTTCTCAGAATTTCGAAAATCTTACACCACTTTACATGGTCATACCCTTTTTCCAGGTCGACAAATCCTATGAACGTGTCTTCATTTTTCTGTAGGCTTGCTTCCATTATCAATCGCAACATCAAAGTTGTCTCTCTGGTGCCTTTACCTTTCCTAAAGCCAAACTGATGGTCATCTAACACATCCTCAATTTTTTTCCATTCTTCTGTATATTATTCTTGTCGTAAACTTGGATGCATGAGCTGGTAAGCTGATTTTGCCGTAACTCTGGCACCTGTGAACTCTTGCAGTCTTCGGAATTGTGTGGATGATATTTTTACGAGGTCAAACGGTATATTGGAAGACCCATATGTTCTACACACCAACCTGAACAGTAGTTTTGTTGTCACTTCCACTAATGATTTTATAAATTCGTTTTGCATATCAGTTATAATTAACATATGACATCACAACAAGTAAATACAAGCTTACAAATTTCATATACAAGTGTTATTACTACTGGAATAATAAATACTGGTGACACGTCGATTATTCGTTCTGTTCCTCTTTAATTAATTTTAGCTGGGTTGCCACTAAAAAAAATGATAAATGCTATTGATCCAAATTCATGTACTTCACTCTACTGATCATAGTATTTTGTGTCATATTTAGTCTTGAAGTATGAGTATAGCTCTATCCGATTTCTTGTTATTTTCTAGTGTGCAGAATATTATTTCGTTTCTTTATGTGCTCCATCAAATGTTATCCTGCTATATGCTTAGACGGCATAGATTCAAGTTTATTGATACGCAGTTACCGACCAGAATTCAACCAGCAATAACTTTAATTTAAAATCTCTCTGTGGAACTAATTCTTGTGTACACCACACGCACAGTAAATATTCCTAAACTTTCGTTGTTTGGCGATTACCATGAAAACGCTACGCACACCACATGGAAATCGTCAGGTTCCTTAATAAAAGGCTCGTTTTTAGTATCCAGTCACAGCGTAGACGTCTTGATGGAGAAGGTTATCGGGGTCATGACTTACAGTAATTTCGTGGTCTCGACTTCTCGATTGTAAGATAATGTGGCGAAGGTTTTCTTCCAAATGATTACCAGATATGAAAAAAACTGAACTTTTGAAAGTAGTTAAAACATTACGCATATTCTTGATAAGAAGACAGATAACCAACAATAACGGTGCACTAGCCAATTTCTTGAATGCACATAAATCACAATTTATTAATCACGAAGACCTACAGAACTGAATTGACACCTTAAATATATGCTAATAATCTAATTACTGAACTACTCGTCTGCGAAATTTTTTAGGTGTAACGAACAAAGTTAGCTGTGTGCCCTTTTAAGTGAAATTGATACAAGTAGATGGGGAAACAAAAAGCGGTTAATTGTGCAACGCTTAGCTACATTTGGCTCCCTCCTCGGCTACCTGATCCAGTCGTTGACGTGGAGGTTAAGTACTTAAATTGTTAAATATTAATGAAGTCCCGGCGGAACATTATAATTGCGTGTACATGTTTTAAATGCCTTCAAGTTTTCAGGTCATCAATTTTGCGCGATACGGGATCTGGTGACATCATAAGCACCTTGTCATCGTTTTACTGCGAGAAAATATTTATTTATAAGGACGTAAACACCCTCTAATAACCACATGAGTTCATAACAACTCATACTTTGTTTAGTGAGTAATTACCTAGGGTAGTAGTAGTCACGTGATACGCGGCAACGGTTGATGAAACAGGTGCTACGTAGGGATTGTTTTAACGCCCAGAGACTGACCCTAAGAATGAAATTCGATGGGCACTTTGAGTGATAGGGGTGTCACGGAACTGCTACCGTCACAAACGTCTCTGTGATTATGGAACCGCAATCAGAAGAATATTTATAAGAAGAAAAAGGAGTTCTAATATAGCGTTCATATACTACACAGCAGAGGGAAGAGACACATTAAGCGCTGCTTCGTATAATTTTAAGCCATATGTTAAATTGCTTTCATCGTCACATTCGCCCACTTCATTATCTTTTGTAGATTACTTTTATTAAATGATTTTGCTTAATACTAGAAGTCTATTTTCAATCAACGCCGCCTAACGCCTTACTCTTATTTAAATTAGACTGTCTTACTTAACAACACTAGTCTACGATACAAGCATACAAGAGAATTATCAAGATACAACTTATCGAGGTTTTAAATGCTGCATTTTTTCGTTTTATCCTTTGTATTATAGCTTGGGGTTTGGGTAGAGTGGGGTTTGCGCTAGAGGCTCTGCTGACTTAGGCTCAGTTTTACAGTAATTTACTAAACTAAAATATTCGATACGACAATGCAGTGCCTGTGTTGTTAATGAGTACTATGCAATGTTCCTTGTTACATGCAAACATGTCTGAAGGGACAGGCACTGCGGAAACTGCAGCCAACATGAAATACATGAAATGTATTCACGGTTCCGAATACGGACAACCATCAGCTCTATCATGGAATGACGCCAGTGAAAAATTTGTGCCGAACAGTGATTTCCCGCTTTACGCGAGTGGTTGCCTTATTAGCTTTGGCTATCCGTGAACGACTCACTGCAAGGCCCAAACTTCCATATGTCGTCATACATGCCTCATATTAAAAATGAAAACGGCGATCAAGATGGCCAATTACATTGCTTAGAGTCAATGATCACAGGCTCGAATAACGATTTGATACCATTTACAAACCAAATTGTGTAATGTAGCAACGATTTAGTTTCTTGGCATTAGCATGAAAGTGGGAATGTGGAGCGTTCCCCTTTCAACCTGATGGTGGCTGCACACGCATGAGTCAATTTAGTCAGTGAATATATGATTGTAGACTGAATTTTAGGAACGTGTGTTGACTTAGACTGAAGAGGAGCGGGGACTGAAAGAATATGCTTTATGAAACTAAAAGATAAAGGTACTGTGAAGTAAAAATAAAAAAACACGCATCTCTGTTTCAAGGTAAAAGCGCACATCTTTTCACGTCCGTGAAATTGAAATCTGCAACTCGGTTACATTCCATTCATTGTTGCTCCAGCCCGTGCGCTATAACACGCCTGGATTCTCCTTGGCGTGTCGTCCACAAGATGATAGTTTGTTACTCAAGTCTGTAGTACTCTACAATAGTGAGCCTTCTGAGGTCATCCCTACGTAGTCCGAACTTGGCCAGTAGATATCACTAGAGACGCATCCGATAGTATTAAAGGATCTGGGGAATATTGTCAGTAGAGGAACAGAACAGAACGGAATGGGTCGGTCAGTGAAGCTCAGTGATTTCGAACGTGGACTACTCAATGGAGCCGGCCGGTGTGACCGAGCGGTTCTAGGCGCTTCAGTCTGGAACCCCGCGACCGCTACTTCGGAGGTTCGAATCCCGCCTCGGGCGTGGATGTATGTGATGCCCTTCGGTCAGTTAGGTTTAAGTAGTTGTAAGTTCTAGGGGACTGATGACCTCAGAAGTTAAGTCCCATAGTGCTCAGAGTCATTTCAACCACATTCAATGGTTGTCAGCTGAGTACCAAATCCATCAGTGACATTTCAACATTTTTGAAGCTATTCAAGTGGACTGTTGGTGATGTGAATGTGAAGGACAATGCGAAGGGACAACCACAGCTAAAATAAGACCAGGTAGACCTGATGTACTAACAGACGCGGAGTGTCGAGTATTTCGGAGGATGGTTGTAAAAAAAACAGCATGAAATTAAAAAAAAATCCCTTGTGAGTTATAAAGTGCAACCAGCGGTCCAGCTAATGCAATGCCTGTGCGTAGTGAGTTAAAATGAATGGGCTACAGTGGTCGAGCAGCTTCTCACGTTTGTGTAATCAATGAGAAGCGACGTTTGAGGAGGCGAAAGAGCGACACCATTGGACAGTGGACGACAGAAACGGAAGATTTGCATTGGTGGATCAAGCTATACACAGCAGAAATCCAATGGAAGGGTTTGGGTTTGGCGAGTGCCTGGAGAACGGTGGTGTCTGATCTCATGTGTAGGTCCAACAGCGAAGTACAGAGGAGGTGATAACGCGATATGGGGGTGCTTTGGAGTTAGGGTATGGTCTCCTTATTACGTTTAAGAAAAATATTTATACAGAGGGTTGCGAGCGCATTTTACAGAATTCTGTGCTGCCTACAGTAGACGAACTGTTTGGAGAGGATGATTATATATATATTACCATGAAAATGCACACTGTCACGAGGCAGCATCTGTTAGGCAATGGTTTGTGGACAATAACATTCCTGCAATGGTCAGGCCTTCCCAAAATCCCGACCTGAGCCCAACAGATCTCCTTTGGCATGAGTTAGAAAGTTGACTTCGGTCCAGACCTCAACCTCCCATATTGATACGTTGTGTGGTTTTATCTCTTGAGGAAGAATGGACTCCGCCGGCCGTGGTGGCCAAGCGGTTAAAGGCGCTACAGTCTGGAACCGCGCGACCGCTACGGTCGCAGGTTCGAATCCTGCCTCGGGCATGGATGTGTGTGATGTCCTTAGGTTAGTTAGGTTTAAGTAGTTCTAAGTTCTAGGGGACTGATGACCTTAAAAGTTAAGTCCCATAGTGCTCAGAGCCATTTTTTTGAAGAATGGACTCCCATTGCTCCACAGATATTCAGACACCTCACTAAGGGTGTCTCCAGAAGTGTTAAAGCCACCATAAATGTGAGGGGTGGACTCACCATACTAATGTCCAATAATAGATGTCCACACACTCTCGATCAGATAGTATATGTGAAGAGAGTTACTGCGTCGATTGCGTCGATACATAGCATTTTTCAGTCTACCACTGACAAGTTCAGTCAGCTCCATGTGAGTAGACACTGTAGACCACACTATTAGCTTGAGCCCTTCCTCCTAGAAGAATGTGTTCATGTTGTGAACGGGGTCTAATCCATTAAATTTCGGTCATGGAGCCGAGCAAATATTACTTCTGCTAATGATATTTAGGCCGCGTATAATCCGGCCTTCCTCAGAGCGTCGCAAGCTGGCAGAATGCCCGAAATTCAATGGATTACTCATTATGCCGCGAGAAGTTAAAAATGCATATCAACGTGATGTGTTCGTGCAGTATCGTCTTTGAAGACCAAGTTATTACCAAACTGTCGAGTGAAATGGTAGTCGCGGGAGGAGCGTGCTAAGGTGCCAAGCAACATTACAAACATACCTCAAAAACAGATTTATTATTAGTCTCTTCAAAACTTTAAACACTTGAACACAGGTGGTCAGTTCAGAAAACTTGAAAGAAACTCTGATAAACAGCGTTAAACAACTTTATTAACTTGATACAACGTTGATTGCTGAAAGTAAAATAATATTGACAATGAACAAAATGGACAAACACTTCCAACGGTTCCTTCTCCTTGAAACAAATTATTACAACTCATAATTTCACAAATGACTGACTCGAGAAATCACTCAACTCAGTTAAACAACAGGTGCAATCTTGAGAATCTGTGGACAACCAAGGGATAAATAACAGTGCTTAACGTGTGGAGTTGGATGGGGGAGATAGGTAGGTCCTTCAGAACACTTGCTGGCCCTTCTCTTTACAGTAGTCCACGTCTTGGTCCTTCTGCTTAGACTAACTTAAGATACATGTAACATAAACCTGTTTGCACGAGCATAGACAAGAAGTCACAATTCTTAAGATGTTTGATAATGGCATTAAACATTCGTAACCACCAGCTTGCCATTAAACGTCACAGATCCACTTAATTTTAACCTTTTAATTTAGCCGTCTGTGAATTAAGCCAATCGATGAATACTCCCTCTCATACCAACTTAACAAACCTAGAACTTGAGTGAGTTCTAGGCACTTCAAGTAGGAAGTAATTATTTGACCACTGCAAGCAAGATCACTTGACTTTACGAAAAAATTCCGGATCAAGAACAGTGTAAACAGTTTAAGCCAGTTACTCGTATCCCACACTCGTGCAGTAGGTCAGCGGCTACTTCATAAACACCACCTCGGTTTGCGAGAAGCAGTAGGCTCAGCCCACTTAAGGGGGGACGTTGATGAAAAACACACACTATTTCAAAAATGCACCAAATCCACAGTTTTGGAGAAATGGCAATGCAATTTTGTACCACGCTTTACATGAAAGAAACACATTTACATATAAAATCCTTTGATTATATGTATTCAACTATTTTTTGAATGAAATTTGAAGCTCTATTTTCAAAAAGTAATGTGTGTTCCTTTTTCTCAGGAAGTATTCTAGAGATTTCTGCAAAAAATTTCTCTGTTTCATCTCTTTATATGTTGTATGCTTCTCTCATGAGGATTTTGGAGTAGGTCAAATACGAGAATTTGCATAATGTTTTAATTATAATTCCACAAGTACAGTTTCAAATTCATGGAAAATTCCAAGCACTTTGCCTCTTATCTCAGCTTGCAATCAGAAATCCAAATTATCTCTTGAGACAACGTTTATTAGGTTTACAGAAATATGGGTACAAAATTTCATAATTATAGCATTCATAGAATCTAAGGAAAGGGTACATAAACTTAAAAAAAAAAAAACTTTACAGGAAACTCAATTTAAAGTTCAACCTAACTGTTTTCCTTATGTCACTTCTTCAGAAGGCACCACATTTGTCGTCTTTCCCTTCAAGGCTTCTCTTCTGGTTTCTTGTTGTCTGTCTTCTTTCCTTTACCAGGTCTTCAACTGACTTTTCATCTGCGGAGACGCGCTGTAAGTCTATTTTTCTCAGGATGTCTTGAGTATTCTTTCCTGTCTTGAAGCCCATTCTTTCTAATACCTTTATCAAAAAAATGGTTCAAATGGCTCTGAGCACTATGGGACTCAACTGCTGTGGTCATAAGTCCCCTAGAACTTAGAACTACTTAAACCTAACTAACCTAAGGACAGCACACAACACCCAGCCATCACGAGGCAGAGAAAATCCCTGACCCCGCCGGGAATCGAACCCGGGAACCCGGGCGTGGGAAGCGAGAACGCTACCGCACGACCACGAGATGCGGGCAATACCTTTATCCTCCCGACGTTCACATCATGAAATACAATAACTGCATCATAAGTTGCAATTCTGACAACTGTCGCAGATGCAAATGTGGTTTTTTGGCACCGTTTCCATATGAGTCAATTTAGAGACTCATTTGGATTTTGGGTTTTGCCATGAACACAGTTTTTGAGAAGTGCAGGATCGGCCAGACACCTGTAAGTGGGCTTGAAAAGATCCAGGATACAATTTGGAAGCCTCTACTTGTGAATGTAGGTGTTGTTATGCCTCTGAGCTTGTAGATATTTACACCAGCTAATGTGGCCACGTCACACTTTTAATTCATTTTCCGGCACTTCGGATGCTATTTCAACATTGAAAATTTGGGAACTGATTGTCCATGAGTTGTCCTAACAAATAAAAAATAAATCGAAAATTGACATTCTTGGCCAATTTCATCAACATCCCCCTTAACCGTACTAGAGTTATAAACAATTCAGTGATCATCCGCCCTGCTAATCTATACGTAATGTCTGAGTAAAGGGAACGCCCTTTAAAGCTCATAACATCTAAAGTACAATAAAACAACAACACCAGCATATGAGATCCGCAGCTCGTGGTCGTGCGGTAGCGTTCTCGCTTCCCACGCCCGGGTTCGATTCCCGGCGGGGTCAGGGATTTTCTCTGCCTCGTGATGACTGGGTGTTGTGTGCTGTCCTTAGGTTAGTTAGGTTTAAGTAGTTCTAAGTTCTAGGGGACTGATGACCATAGATGTTAAGTCCCATAGTGCTCATAGCCATTTGCACCAGCATATGATAAATGTGAACACAGTACTAACTTACAGCCAAGTAAAGTTAAGACATTTCTTAAAGGGTGAAGGAAACTTGAATAGCAAAACGTCGGCAAATTACCAACATCAAGTCACTTAGAATATCAAATCACTTAGACCAATCAGCCTTTTTATAACAAATACGCCCAGTATATAACAGGGTAACATTACTCGTACTTATACTGCAACAAGGCTGTGGGACACACTAATGCTTTAAACAGCCTTGTAACCACCAAATCAACAAACCGTCAGCGCTGTTTTTGAACGCCGGTGCAAATTGGCCCCTCAGACTGCTGTACAGTACCCTCGTCGCACTCGTACTCAGCTACCACGCCGCCTGCGCCCATCAACGCACCGCCCGCTCGCGCTCTCACACTGCCAGCAGCCGTGTGACCCGCCACGTCGCGGAGTATCGTCGCACCACTGGGGATCCAAACGTGAAGGACACGAGAGCAGCCGACACGCCGAGTTGGGTTGGGTTGTTTGGGGAAGGAGGCCAGACAGCGAGGTCATCGGTCTCATCGGATCAGGGAAGGATGGGGAAGGAAGTCGGCCGTGCCCTTTCAGAGGAACCATCCCGGCATTTGCCTGGAGTGATTTAGGGAAATCACGGACAACCTAAATCAGGATGGCCGGACGCGGGATTGAACCGTCGTCCTCCCGAATGCGAGTCCAGTGTCTAACCACTGCGCCACCTCGCTCGGTTCGACACGCCGAGCGCGCTTCAGTAGTCTTCTGCTCGAAGATCCTCGGACCAGCGTGCCTGATCGGACACCAGAGAGGCACTGCTGTCCGCGAAACCTGCACGCATGACTCATTGAGCCTGGCCTGTTTGTTGAGGAATCTCTTCCCTATTCTGCACAGTCCCTGGGTGGCCATGGGAGATGTGTGATATTCGTATATGATACTAATGGAAATCATGGTTCCGATTCAAATGTTGCGCCGTGTCGAACGCACAGCTGTTTTCCTCGGTGTCAGCGACACTGTTCTTTGTTGTGTGGCACTGCTGATGCCTGCGTGCGGCTCCAGCAAGACATGTGACTGGCGGGGACGCCGTCGTGACTGTGCTGGACAGGCCCAGACGGTGGCGAACAGTCAGGTGGGCTGAAGTAGAACAGACACATCTACCGGAAGCGAGAACTGAGTCTGTGGTAAGGCCAGTGGCACGCTAGTGACAGTTAATGTGGAGCGCAGAGAGCTGTGGCAATGGCCGAGCCTGGAGGCTCGGTCTGTGCTTAGAAATGGACAATCACGAGGAGTTGCTGGAGAGACACAAAGGTAAAAAATCCGCGGGAAGCTAAATCCAAGAGAGTCACAGCGATGGCGTGGGGATCGACACCGGACGGACACAGAACGGGTTGCGCTGTCCTGTGGACAACAACCTGCTGGAGTGGGTGCTGATTCCTCCGGTTGCACTCACGGTATTGCAGGAAGGCGAGGAACGGCTTTAGCAGACTGAAAGATCACAACCAGATGTTGGTATCCTGGTTGTCTTTTTTTAAAGCCGGGTCACAGTATTATACGCAAAGTTGCATTAAATGAAGTCAATTATAGCTCACTTGGGCGGAAGTTTTAAGTATTAAGTTATGGCTTGATGTGGCAATTGCATTCAGGGCCTTGGTAAGGAATATCGTGTCATGAAGGAACCCAATTACTATCAGTACGCGTATGGTATGTGGTTCTGCAAAAATTAAACGTAATTTAAAACGTTGATAGAACTTTGGATTTGTTCCCTACTCTGGGATTTTTATTTTGCTTCAGTATGGATCTTGTTATTAAACTAAACTGGTGGTTCATTAATGTGTACTGCAATTTTCTATAACGTCTTATGTGAATTAATTCTTTATGCAGTGTGTCTGCTTTAACTTGTGACACCCGAATGCCTTCAAAACGACTCATTGCAAAAAACAAAGAAAAACAAAAAAAAGACATGTTCTAGGTGGAAAGGGGAGATCTCTCTGTACTACAACTGGTCACCTCCCAATGCCCCCGCCAGCGTGTGCGGCTCAACATCGTTCTTTCAAATGCTAACCCCACCCCCACATTTTATTGCATAAAATACATACGATTTATTCAAACCATTGTTTTCCATTCGCGACAGATGGCAATTTAATCGACGAATTTCAAGTGTGCCTGTTTTTGCAGTTAAGAAACGACGCATTAGATTCTACATTTCATTTATGATGTAAATGTAAATATTTATGTTTGACCATTTATTGTGAATCACAGTCATGGTAAGAGACAACGAGACTGACCGATATCGAGCAACCCGATGGGAACAGAAAACTATTACATTTGTGTCGTCGTTCCAGGATTGCACTTAACATAGTTCCTAAACAGAAACTGAAATGGCTAACCATACTGTCCTGTACAATCATGTTTGAAACATTAAGGTAAATTTCAAACATAAACATCAACCATTAGAACATAAAGACTTACATTTACATCGTAAATGAAATGTAGAATCAGATGCGTCGATTTTTAGTTTCAAAAACAGGCACACTTGATATTTTTCGATTACAGCGCCATCTACCACAAGTGGAAAGCAATGGTTTATTCGAGAAAGAATAGGCAGCCTCAGTTCCAAATGGTTTTTCAATTTGTGGCGCGTTTCACTCACACAGGAGCATCATCAGACAACTGGGGGATAAACAAGTTTCCTCAGTACAAATTTGTGAGCCAGGCATCAGCTATAACGCTACATTGTCAGTTAAGCAACTCGGAAACCAAGACCCGAGTTACGAAAAGAGTGTAACGAAAGTCAAACCCACCGGCTAAAAAAACTCGACGACCGCTGGCAAGCGTACAGAACGTCCCGCAGTCACCAAAAATGACACGTCATCCAATAAAATATACAGGGCACATCCACCTACGAAAATAATAAGAATATGTTTCAAGGCGAAGAGCGGTAAGCGGGACTAAACATAAGAAACCACGTAAATAAGGGTGGAGATACGGAAACTAACATCGTGGGCTAAGAGACGCTGGCTCACAGATTATGTGAGTAACGTAGGGAATAAAATCGTACAAGAGTCACATGTTACCTGTGTTTACGTGTGCTCGCTCTTAACACAACGCAGAGCATGTTTATAACATTGGCCAGGTGTATAAAGCGTCCTTGTGTCACACGTTTACAGCTCCTACTTTTTTTGAGTCATCTGTCTTCTGGCCGGTTTGATGTGGCCCGCCACGAATTCCTCTCCTGTACCAACTTCTTCATCTCAGAGTAGCACTTGCAACCTGCGTCCTCAAGTTTTGTTGGATGTATTCCAATCTCTGTCTTTCTCTACAGATTTTTGCCCTCTGCAGCTCCCTCTAGTACCATGGAAGTCATTCCCTGATGTCTTAATAGATGTACTATCATTCTGTCCCTTCGCCTTGTCATCGTTTTACAGGTACTGATTTCCTCTCTTATTATACGCAGAACCTCCTCATTCCTTACCCTATTAGTCCATCTAATTTTCAACATTCGTCTGTAGCACCACATCTCAAGTGCTTCGATTCTCTTCTGTTCCATGTTTCACTGCCATACAATGCTGTGCTCCAAACATATTCCTAGAAATTTCTTCCTCAAATTAAGGCCTATGTTTGATACCAGCAGACTTCATTCCTGCTGATGATGATGATGATGAGCGTTTGGCGTCATTGGCCGGGAGGCCCCCCGCGGGGCAGGTCCGGCCGCCTTGGCGCAGGTCTTATTACATTCGGCGCCACATTGGGCGACCTGCACGCCGGATGGGGATGAAATGATGATGAACACAACACAACACCCAGTCCCTGAGCGGAGAAAATCTCCGACCCAGCCGGGAATCGAACCCGGGCCCGGAGGACGGCAATCCGTCACGCTGACCACTCAGCTACTAGGGCGGACTTCATTCCTGCTACAGAGCTATGAACCAAAGTGACTTGATACCGTGCTAACTGGATCCGCCAGGCGAGAAAACAGAGATTGTGTGTACAGAGTAATGATAAATTTAGATCGATAAAAACAAGCAAGCACAACTAAACAACATCAGTGTATAAACCAAAGCTACTTGTGCATAAAAAGTAGCATCACAACCTCGAAGTAACCCTGGTTATGGAAGGTAAGTTCATAGAGCAGGACTGGGCTCTTAAAATACGCTCTTTTCGAAACTTCAAATTCTTCAAGGATGCTCATCTTCTTGCCTTTTTATACAACATGCAAAATATCGAGATCATTTATGGATTGTGGGCGGTGGCTAGAAGTTTTGAAATGTTGCGCGATGGGAGAATATTTTTTAAGTTGCACTTTCTTTCAAAGATGCTCGTTGAAACGGGCTATAAAGAATATTGTGTGCGTCACAATCAAGACAATTTTACATAATCCCTGTCTACAGAAGGGGAAAGACTTAGGTTTCTCGGTGTGAGAAAGCGGGAACTTCGTCCATACATTTCTAGAGAACACAATTTCCTAAACAGTTTGACTAACTTGTAACGAAAGGGGATAGCTAAACGCACATCAGTGTCAACCGTTTGTGGTTTTGAACTTGTGGCCCTAAGTTCCACTCGTTCCTGGTATTCATTTTATAAACGACGCAACAAAGACGCTCTAAGATTATTTTCATGTGCTATATACGAAAGGTTTCTAATTTCAGCCCACCCAAGGCAGTACAAGTTAAGATTTCTTAGGTCGGCGATTTCTCCATGTTTGAAGTTCCCCTCACCTTGGAATCTATTGAAAAAGAATTCAGCAACGTTTCGTAGCACATGAAAACGGTTTTAGAGCGTCTTTGGTCAGTCGTTGTCTCAAGTTAAATCAGACACCCTGTGCATGTAATCGGTTACTGATCTCTTCGACAAGTAGTTGGATAGTGTAGTGGTAGTTGATGTCTAAGCGTGGTTGGTCGATTACAAGGGGACTTACATTACTACTGTCTTAGTAATTCGGTTAGTTAGTAGGAGCCAGGAAATTAGTAAATAGTTCTGATTTTACTCATTTTTCTGTTATAGATAAGTGAATATTTTCCGGTACAGTTACTTATTGGCATAACTACCAAATGCCATACACAGTAAACTGTTAAGTTTTCGTTTTGCTTCCCTGTGTGGGGCCAGATCAAATTATTTTGTATTAATTATTGTTTTGATTTCAAAAAGATATTGTATCTTGTTCAAGCCCTGTTCAAGTTTATTCGAGCCACAAAGAATCTTTAGTTTTTTTAACAGTATTTTCTTTCTTATTAAATTGCTTTTTACATGACAAATGTGTCCCACGCCTGCACGACCCCCCCCCCCCCCCCCCAGCTCGAGCACCACTCCACCCAAATCCCACGGTATGGTGTTCCCTTGGTCATATTTTCACACGCAGTAAACGTATGGGAGAGAATTTCACTGGTGTTGGTAACAGATGTCTACAGGGCGCACTGTTCATGAGGAGACGCTTCCATCTGTCTGGGTCCACAAAGCCTCCCCAGTTGCCTCCAAAACGACAGCTCGCAGATGTGTTGCATTCTACGCGTCATCAGTTGTAGTTACTGGCTAAGCAAGCGATCAGAATGAGGCAAACCTTCATGTTTTGTGTCTCGCGATAGGGTTTGAATGTCCGAAAGACGTCACTATTATGTATGCCAGCTCGGCGGGCAACTTCCCACGATGCAACCCTTCTTGCTTAAAGTGAACTTACGTCGGGGTATAGGGGCACAGAGTAGCGTACATACGCTTCTTTGTCCCGTTAGAAAATGGGGACACAATGGGTTTTAGCCATTGTGCTGAGAAGCAGATTCACTTCCTTTACACAGGTGACTGGACGGAGGCTTTCCTAAGCTCAAATAGTATTAATATGGAGGTTTCTGATTTAAAAAAGAAAAGCAAAACAGTCGGGAAAGTGGTGCAAAATTTATTTGAGCAGTTTACTTGAAGTCCCCCTTATCCTGGAGGTCATTAGAAATAGAGCAACAGGCCAGTTCAGGAAGGATGCAGCAAAGGTGAGGCAGTGACTTTCATTCAGAAACAATGCCGACATACGACAGCACGGGATTAGAGAAAAAGACAGATGGATAGTGGGGATTTGAAAACAGCCTCTCCAGAATGCGAGAGAGTTTGCTACATTAATTAGTAATTTCTAATTTTGTATGTGAATCATTCAAGACTGAACAGTAAAGTCATACAGTTCTATCCTCTGATGTAAGTTAATAACTTAGCAATCATGTCACGAAGTAATTACTCACTTACAGCAATGCATTTGTGCTGATACATGTTGTGTTGATACATTATACAATGTGCACATGTGAGACTGCATCTAGCACCAATCACCCTCAGTAAAGCAACACTGTAAAAAACTGAGAGTCCAGATTATGGGAGAGTCGAACATACAGGACGTTTGGGTCGTAAGTGCAGATATTTTAGTTGCTGACAGGGGACACTGTTCTGTACAAAAATACCTCTGTAATTACTTCACTTACAGAATAATAATTATAGATATTAGAAGTATTATGATTTTATGTTGGTTAGTACCTCCAAGTATATGTGACAAGGGCGATTTGTTAGTGCTTATTTCCCCTGGACAGCAGATCACATGAAATGTAGATGCATGGACACAGAACGGTTAGCCTATACCGACAGGCGCAGTGTACTTGATGGTGTGCTGATACGATTGTGCAGAAAACATCAGGCAGGAAATTATGTGACGTGTTTGTGGGAAGATTGTTAGAAACAGAGAAAAATCAACTAACACACTGAAGTGGATACATATTAAGGTACTAATTATTGCACTATTTTCACTTATACCCCTAACAATCCCTACACAGGGTGAAGAAAAATTCACCCACTCGGACCTCACATCGCGATTGCTGACATACTGGCAATACAAAAATGTCTGTCACAAAATTTCGTCTTGTGCATATTTCGGGCAGTAAATCGACGTTAAGGATTTGCAATCTGGCAACACTGTAATCACATACGGTAGCTACCTCTGTCAGCAGATAGAGCAATGCTGTGCAGCTGATGCAGTGGATAGCGTTTTGAGTTAGCATTCAGGAGGTCGAGGGTTCGATTCTAGGTTGATCCTTATTTGTTTTTATTTGCTAAAAGTAGGGTGGTACGGTATCTGGCGTCTTAATCGCCAGACAGCGATTGCAGTGGATCGTCTACAACACGTTTGCAGTTATGTACTACGAATACAGAAATGTAAGTACAATCGTTTTAATTGGTCAGCTTTTAAAAAGGCCTTTTGCACATGGTGGAGGCGCATTGTTTCGTGCCACTGCATCTACTAGATTCCAACCCTGTTTTCTGTGTATCCTCCCCCAATGGTCCTATCGAAATTGTTTGCAAAGCACGTTGCTAGTCCTACTGGTGACGTACGGCCCTAAAGAAATGTAATGGACCTAAACGTGGCAAGAATAATAGTTTGTATTAATCGATGGGACCACTGGGGGAGGGTACGCACAAAACAAGTTTGGAATGTAGTGGATGCTGCGGTGCAAAACAATTCGCGTTCACGACTTGCAAAAGGTTTCACATGCAAACGGTTTCTTTAAAAGATGAGCAATGAATACGATTGTATTTCCATTTCTGTGTTTGTAGTATGTAACTGCAGAAGTTTTGTAGAAGACCAACTGTTCTCGCTGTATGACGATTAAGACGCCAGATACAGTATCACGCAGACTGCTTTTAGGAAATAAAAACAAATAAGCCTCAATCCATGTTCGAATCCTCAACCTCCTGCATGCTAATCCAAAACGCTACCCACTGCACCAATTGCACAGCACTGCTGACATATGCCGTACACGTGATTGCCAGATCTCCAATCCTTAACGTCCATTTGCTGCCCGAAATAGGCACCGAATGAAATTTTGTGACAGACATTTCTGTTTCTGTATTGCTAGTATGTGAGGAATCGCACTGCGAAAACAGAGTGCGCAAATTTTTTTTTTCACCATGTATACCGCAGAAATGCTAGCACGGTATATGATGAAACCACAGTCTTTGACAAAAATCTTGGCTGCTGCCTAAACTCCGCTATAACAAGGTCAAAGCTGACCTTTCACGCGACAGTAGCTTGAAAATTTTCAGAATTCTACGTACAGTAATCTGCGTAAGCTGACAATACCGTAGCCAGTGACATTTGAAGGAGCAAATTCTTTCTTTTCGCTAGCTCTATAAGCCAGTAATTTATTTTTCGTCTGACAACAGATTTGTCATTATTCTTGCAAGTCATAGCTAGATCTCTGTCTTTGATGTGATTGTTGACGATGAGACATTCGTCTTATTTCAATCTTTGGTAGCTATGGAACATTAATGCCCCTCTCTTCTCTTCGTCATTTGCTATGAGTGAAACAAATCTCTAAATGTGATGATCCTTAAAAGCAGTTCAGAAACAGGCCAAACAGAAAAATGTGGATTAATTGACTTTAAGGAAAATATGTTGCAAGTGCAATTCAGTACAGGCAATGCATTAATATTCAGAACTCCAACTGTACCTTATTAAATAATATTTGAAAATCGCACTGTGTCTCCACTCTTTGGAGCTGGTTGTATTCATTATGTGACCTGCACACAGTATGGTCCATCGTATCATATACTGCTCCTAAGAATGGGCACGTGTCTGAGAAGCTTCTTGCAGTTGTCTTCCGGGAAACACCCTGAGAAATCCCTGTAAAGATGCAAAAAACTCATTTTAAAAAGTTATTAAAGAACCAGACAAACAAAGTTATGCACAGAAATACGGAAAAGTTTTCCTGGATTGTAATTTTAAGGCCCGTGGTAACCATTCCAAAATTTCCGCGGAGTGCAATATCGCATATTTTCCTCTCCACCTCGAGGCAGCTTCTTTCCGCCTTTCACTTCCTAGCTCGTCCAGACGAAACGAAGTTAAAGTCTTTCTGTCCCTCAGTATTTCAACTTGTGCTCGTTCATAAAAGAGTTAATCGCCTTTGAAATGAAGTGCGAGTGGAAGTTTGCTGTTTTGTGAGGGTATTCCTCGCCGCGCTGGGCGCTTACGTCTGCATTCACCAACAGCTTAAATGTAAACCTTGTTACAGTTAGGGCGTGTTTAACACTAGTTATACGACGAGCTGTATTTTTCTGTTAATGTGACAATTTTGTTTTCGTTTAAAGCTCTATATTGACGAGTTGAAAAAAGTGCTGCAACCTAAAACTTTGGCTGTCGGGGACAGTTCTCTTACCAGCGGAGACATCCGATTATGCCTATCGCCGCAGGGCTTCAATGTGTCCGCAAAAGGAGAAAAGCTGCGCTTAATTCCTGATGTAACACAACAGTATAGTCTGTTCAGAAGTTACAATGGTTCAAATGGCTCTGAGCACTATGGGACTTAACATCAGTCCCCCAGAACTTAGAACTACTTAAACCTAACTAACCTAAGGATATTACACATCCATGCCCGACGCAGGATTCGAACCTGCGACCTTAGCGGTCGCGCGGTTCCAGACTGAAGCGCCTAGAACCGCTCGGCCACAAAGACCGGCTCAGAAGTTATATTGCGGTCAAACTCCGCTACAGTATGAAGGATTATTGTTTGGGTAACTCGTCGATGTTTCTGCTCATTTGATGCTGTCCTTGTGACAAACTTTTTCAAAAGGGATTGTGTTTCTAATGACGCCACAACTTTACAGACATTCGTCATTTTTCATGAAACTGAAAGTGATCATGCCCATCGGGAATTTATAAATCTAGTACTTAGCTGATTGTATATTAACTTCGTTATCTCCTTCAGGATATGACTGTTGTCTCAGGTTTATCCTGTATAAAGAAATATGGAACTTTCCAAATCGTTAACCATCAACTTCGGAAGTAATAGTTTCCATCGTCTCTAATAACTTACAATGTTCCAACTACTCGCTACGAGTACACAAACATGGTCGACGTTACATAGTCTGTTCTCGACAAGCGGGAGAGATCAGAGATACTGAAATTATAGACAAAGAAGTTAATTATTCACACTAACGACAATGGAAGTGCTTAAATTGACTTTGCACATATATTTTACGCAAATAATGCAACATTTAATGAAAACATTGTTGTAAAAAATTATTAAAACTTATTGTCATTTTATTGCTAATTAACTTGAAAATTGGGTGCTAGTTCTGGATCAGAGTCGAAGAGCGTAAATGCTATGCTCATTATAAAACCACTCTTTGATCGTACAAGACAATCGAGTGCAATACCTGTATTTTCCTTTTCTCTACGTTCTTAATATAACTGATCGTTGAGTATGGCCACCGTGCGTAACGATGGTAAGTCGCATGACAAAGCTGTAGATTAATTATTATTTATTCATTCTAACGACTGAAAGTAATCACAATAAAAGTGAACACAGAACAGAGCTCTCTAAAATCCAAATCAAATTGCAAAATTATGCTGGAAACTGAGGGAGGTACCAAAAAGTGTGGAAGACTATGGAGGAAGTTGACCAAGCTCTGCTCATCCGAGCAGCTTGTAAAATCATAGTTGAAGATACAACAAGATGCCACAAATTATAACCAAATGAAGCAACACAAGGTGCTTGGAAAAGTAAACAAGAAAAGAGCTTCTCAGAATTCAGAAGAGGTGTTCATGTTACCACAACTGCAACACTTACATTTCCCCAAAATCAACACCAGATTCTGGAGCGAAAGAACTGGACCTTCCCATGCTGATCTAGTGGCATCTTCGTGTCTCGTCCTTTGACGTTCGAGCGGAACAGACGAAAACGTCGTGATCAAAAAATGGCTCTGAGCACTATGGGACTTAACGTCTGAGGTCATCAGTCACCTAGACTTAGAACTACTTAAACCTAACTAACCTAAGAACATCACACACATCATGCCCGAGGCAGGATTCGAACAGAGACCGGCGTAGTGATCAACTATTCCCTGGGAATGGCAGTGGCAGCAAGGCACCATCCATTCAGGGCTAGGAAAGGCACAGACTCTGCTTTACGTCTGTGAAAAATGGCGCAGCGCCCAGAAGACCTATGCCCTTCCTAATGGAATACATTGACCATCTCCTGCTGACAGAAAGGACTCAGAGACGACACCCAGAGAACAACTTTACAGTGAGAAAGACGTAAAGCTATCCTCCTATCAAATGTGCCCAGTGCACTCTAAATAAAATTAGCCACGAAATGGTAACAAAAATGAATCAGTATCACTTAGCGGTATGTGACAGTTATGTCACAGACTCCAAAATAATTGTTCTATTTATATCGAATGAAAGCAATAGTTTGTAATGTACATTGTTTTCGTACAATGAAGTGATAAAAGTCATGGGATACCTCCTAGTATAGTGTTGGAGTTTTGTTCTGCATAGTACAGCAGCTCAACGTGGCATGGACGTAACAAGTCGTTGAAGGTCACATGCTTACTTTACAGCCGTCCTCATTTACGAAAGTGTTGCCTGTGCAGAACTTCGTGCAGGAACTGACTTGTTGATTATGTCCCACAACTATTCGATGACATGAATGTCGGATGATTAGGGCGGCCAAACCTTTCACTCCAGTCGTCCAGAACGTTCTTCAAACCAGTCGAGAACAATTGTCTCCCAGTGAAATGGTGCATTCCATAAAACTTCCATCGTTACATGGGAACGTGAAGTCCATGAATGGCTACAATGGTCTCCGAACATGGACCAGAGGACTCAGTCCATTCCTCGTAAACGCAGCGTACACCATTATGGCGCCTCCACTATTTTGCACAGTGCCTTATTTACAGTTTGGATCCATGGCTTCATAGGGTCTGTAAATCCTACCATCAGCTCCTACCAACTGAAATCGGAACTAACCTGACCAGGCGACTATTTTACAGTCGCCTAGGGTCCAACAGATATGGTTATGCGCACAGGAGAGGCGCTGCAGGTGACACTCGCGTCGGTCGTCTGCTGCCATAGCTTGTTAACGCCAAATTTTGCCGCACTTTCCTAATGGATACGTTCGTCGTAAACCGCACTTTTATTTTTCCCTTTATTTCACGCAGCGTTGCTTGTCTGTTAGTACTGACAACTCAACACGAACACCGCTGCTCTCAGTCGTAAAGTGAAGGCCGTCGGCCACTGCGTTGTCCGAGGTGAGAGGTAACGCCTGAAATCTGGTATTCTCGACAGCCTCAAGACACTGTGGGTTTCGGACTATTGAATTCTTAACGATTTCCGAAATGGAATGTCCCTTGTGTCTAGATCCAAGTACCACTCCGCATTCAAAGTCTGTTAATTCCCATCGTGCAGTCACAATCGAATCAAATATATTTTTACACGAATCATCTATTTCAAAATGACAGCTATGGCAATATACTGCCCTTTTACACTCTGTGTATGCGATACTGCGGCCATCTGTGTATGTGCATTTCTCTATCCTTTCAATCAAAAATTCGACTTACACAGTGTTATAATTTTTTTTTACAAGTAAAGTCATCGATATCCACTGGCATGGAATGGTTCTTAATATAGATCAGGCTTGATTACATGGCTGCCTTCACTTTTTCCTCTCTTGTGCTAATCTTTTTATTGCTACATAACTGTCACATCCAACTTTCTCTGCAATCTTTCCAGGCTTTGTCCACCCCTGCTATTCTCACCTTGCCTGCCCCTTCCAGCGCCAAGTTAACTATTCCTCGATGGGGTGACAGATGTCGCTCTAACCAATCTCTTCTCCAGACGAGTGTCTCTCACAGACTCCTTTCCTTACCTGTTTTTTGTAGTACTGCTTCATTTCGTACTTACACAGTCCATCTAATTTTAGCGTGGCACCGTATTTCAAATGCTTCCAGTTTTTTCTTATCCACATTTTCGATGGTCCACATTACCCACCCATGCAGTTATTTGCTCTAGACTTGCACTTTTAAGAACAAATGGTTCAAATGGCTCTGAGCACTATGGGACTTAACATCTATGGTCATCAGTCCCCTAGAACTTAGAACTACTTACATCTAACTAACCTAAGGACATCACACACACCCATGCCCGAGGCAGATTCGAACCTGCGACCGTAGCAGTCGCGCGGCTCCGGACTGACCGCCTAGAACCGCTAGACCACCGCGGCCGGCTTTTAAGAACAACTTTCTCGTATCCACAAGAAAGAGCTGCTGCTTTTGACTATCGCTTTGTTAGTCAGCATTGATTTACGTGAGATATATTCGTTGCTTCGGACATCCTGTGTCCTTTTTCTTCTTAGACTTGATAGTTACTTTACTTCAACCACTGTCACGTCATCGCGAAATTTGATGGCAACCCTTTCACTCCCGCTGGGACGTTTTATCCCACAACAAGTTACTAGAAAACCAGTCGGAACTTTCTGTATTTTTTTTGCTTTTTACCGTGTGTAAAATTGCTTTTTAACTGTTTCACTTTGTATTACAAGTAGGGGGATCCCATTGACAGTCACAAGAGACACTCATATTTGCATGTAACAATAAAGAGCTTGTCATTTGGAATAATCTACCGTAATGTCAAATATTCGTTTTCTTCTTCCACCAGTTTAGGCCTTACGGCCCGTTCTGGGCGCACATTGTCTCCCCAGACCTTCAGACATCCAGTTTCTCAGTAGGAATGAATTCCATCGCTCGCTGAGGTATCCTTGCTTTCGCTGGACCATTTTTTCGTTAAATGGCTGTACCCCAGTTCTTTCCTTATTTTTCAGTTTTTATTTTTTATTCTCTTGTGTAACCTTTCACAGGTCTAAGGAATTCCTTTCTGATGTTTCAAGCTGTATTAGGTATTTTGATCTTAATATCAAACTTTCTGCACCATAGGTAGTGCAAAGATTTTATGAATTTTCATTTGGCGTTCTCTTGGTGTTGATTTTCTTATTTATGTCTTTCTAGTCTTAAGATGTTATGTCACTCCTAGATACAAGAAATGAGACGCTTGTTCTCTTATTAAGTTACAACTGATTATCTTAGTTGTTATGAGATACTCTCCTAAAAAGGTAGTTTTTTATTTTTGATGTTGATGTATTCAGACAATAATTTCGGTTTATATTTTTTAATTATGATGTAATTATTCTTCACTGCCATGTACGTCAAGTATTTGTAAGCATAAATAAGATCCAAGTGTTCATCCGAAAACATATACCATAAATCAAAATACAGGATAATCATTCATTTCATTACCACTGGACATACACGTCTTACTTGAAAGTACCAGTGTGACAAGTACGAGAGCGTATCAAAAAGTTTCGATACTGGCTCTGTAATATGTCAACAGATGCAACATATGCATGAGGATCGTCTTAGAACAATCCACAACATTGCTGTCATTGACAATGTGTCTTACGGAACACGCATGATTTCGGCGCGTTGCTGCCAAGTTCGTCTCCAAGCTGCTGCCTCTGGAGCAGAAGGAACTTCGTGTTTAAGTCTCTAGACCGCCAGCGTGCCGTGGATGACTCGTCCTTCATTCCAAGGATCATTACGGGCAACGAAACGTCAAAGGTCACCTGTTTTCCACCACTGCGGCGATCCAGGAAAATCGCAGAAGGTGCTTGACACACTTCGAAAAGAGGGCTGTCACGACATATCTTAGAAGTGGCAGAAACGCTGGGCACATTGTATTGCTGTATTTGAAGATGATTGTGTGTACTTTCTTGTGAGTAAGCTAGTACTGAAACTTTTTGATACTTCTTCTTATGTCCAACCCCTACTCGCATGGTACACGGAACGGCGGGAATATTCTTTTCGTATTGTTATTTCTGACTACAACATTTAAGAAAACATATAAGTTAACGTCTTTTACTCAAAAAAATGATGGGGAAAGGTTAAAAGTTGCGCGGGATTAGCCGAGCGGTCTTAGGGCGCTGCAGTCATGGACTGTGCGGCTGGTCCCGGCGGAGGTTCGAGTCCTCCCTCGGTCATGGGTGTGTGTGTGTGTGTGTGTGTGTGTGTGTTGGTCCTTAGGATAATTTAGGTTAAGTAGTGTGTGAGCTTAGGGACTGATGACCTTAGCAGTTAAGTCCCATACGATGTCACACACATTTGAACATTTTTTTTTTGGTTAAAAGTTATTTCTATTATTACAGTTTTCATCCTCTGTTTGATTATAATTAAGCCATATTTTGTCCCAAGCATGCTGTCCAGTCCTTTTCGCAGATCCCTACCTTCGTCAGCGAACCTTACCATTGATATCTGTCGCCCTTGCAGTCTTATTCCTCCTCCGAAAATGTTTCACACCTTCCACTGCTTCTACGATGTACAAGCTGAATAACTGTGGTGGTAATTTGTAAAGCTGTTGTACACCCTTCTTAACAAAAACTTGTTTCTTAGAACTTTACGCTTTTGTTATTCCCACTTGGGTTTCGTGCTTCGGTCACGGCGTTGTAAGGACTGTGAACGTTTTATTCCACATTAGACTGCTGAAGTCGTTGTCTTGGTTAATTATGCAAGGAAGGTATCCTGATTAATTTCTCTGTTCCTTCCAGTAGACAGACCATCGGCAGCGCTGCATCTCTGGTAGTATTCACCTTCCGGAAACCAGACCTTCGGCCTGACGTTTTCTGTTCTAGATACACGTGAGCCAACACGTGCCACTGCCCACGGCGAGGCTGAACGCCGTCTGATTGTGTTGCGCAGGTGACGCAGTAAGAAAATATATTAGCGGACCAGAGACGTATAGGACAACATTCTAGCGACAATACGGGCCGCAAATGGGGAAATGGGAAATACCGTGTGGCTAGGGTCTCCCGTCGGGTAGACCGCTCGCCTGGTGCAAGTCTTTCGAACTGACGCCACTTCGGCGACTTGCATGTCGATGGGGATGAAATTATGATGATAAGGACAAACAACACCAACTCCCTGAGCGGAGAAAATCTCCGACCCAGCCGGGAATCGAACCCGGGCCGTTAGGTATGACATTCCGTCGCGCTGACCACTCAGCTACCAGGGGCGGACGCAAATGCGGAGACCCACTGCTATAACCAAATTTGTCAAAGAGGTGAGTGTTATGGCCAGGCGGCAGAAACTACGGAATTTGCGACCATCGTGAACATCCATAAAGTGGTTGAGTTACGACGAAACCAAGCATAGCGGACAAGGCATTGGACGTCCACCATCATTACAGAAGGCATGGCCGCTCTGTAAAAGAGAACAGGCGGCGGTCTGTGGCAGATCACACTACAGAATACACCGCTGATGCTGGCACTAGTTAACATTAGAAAGACCCAGCTATAGTAAGATACATTTATGATGTCACGCCCTGTTTAGTTCAGTGGTCATCATCAGGTGACACTAATTCTCTCATAACTGTGCCGATATCGTGAATCAGGAATTGATATCGACACAATTCTCTGAGAGTTTGTTACGATGACTATTGTCAGTGTAACCTGACATATCTTAACACAGCTGTGGTGGTTTTTTTTAATACTAACAGGGGTGGAGAATAAGGTGATAAAGATTATTTGCAGGCACAAATATTTCGGAGCAGCTCTGCAGCAGACAACCCAACGACATCGGCAGTTAAGACTTCATTTGGCTCGGGATCCACTAGATTGTGGATAAGATGGAAACTTCTCGCTTGGTCGTATAAATAATGTTTCCTTTTACATTATGTCAATGGTTGCTTCCCGCTATACCGCCATCCAGGTAAGCGGCCACTCGAAACAACCTCCACGCCGCGGACCCAGGCCGATGAAGGAAGCATTATGCTACGAAGGACATTCGTCTTGGCTTCCCACGAGACATCTGGTGCTAATAGAAGGCACCATGAAAGCTGTGGACTAAGTGGACATTACTGCGAACCAGCTAGCTTGATGCCTTCCCCAACGGGGACGGCATCTTCCAGAAGGAGAACTGTGTCACAAGGCCATAATCATGCTACAGTAGTTTGAGCAGCATGATGGTTAACCACGTTCATGTCTTAGCCACAAAATTAGCCTGATCTAAACACGATGGAACCCATCAAGGATGCTATTGGCGTTAAGCCCCACGTCCAGACGCCACCGCCCCGTAATTTACCGGAATTTCATGATAACTGCGTAGACATCTGGTGCCGAATACTTCCGGAAAACTACGAAGGCCTTGTTGAATCCACACCATGCAGAATCTCTGCTACACTGCGCTTGAGAGATGGAGTTAGACACTATTGATAAGGTGGTAATAACGTTTCAGCTCATCAGTGTGTACTTCCCTGGTCAGCAGCGTACAAGCATGACGTGTCTGAAGAAAATAACTATAATTAACACATTTTTGCGCATTTCCCTCCGCCGGCAATGTAATGACACTTTCTAGAATTCTAATGGTGGGATTAATTTGTAAGACTGAAATATTCGAGATTCTGAAAACTGAACACATTTCAACACCTCATAGAGGGGACTATACGATATCACTTTCGAGAGTATTATAGCGTAAACAGTAACTTGCAGAATTATTTAAGCGCTGCCATCCACAACAGTAGGATATTCTTCTTGATATGGAAACTGATTTAAACAATGGAAACTCTGAGAAAAATACATCCACTCTACTTAATTTTTTAAACATCCGCAAATGGTGCAATTTAGGAACGTGGTTCCCTATATTGTATCATTACGTGACTTATTGCACTATTCTTATGAATTATGTCCCTGAGCTTAGAAATATGTATTATTCTAACGAAATATTTCATATTTTAGTTGCACCGCAATTTTTTCATTTCTTTCTCTACATCTGCACAGTTTGTATGATTCCACATTTTGCGTTGCAAAAATCTGGTCATTTCTACCTTCGTTTCACGAATGAGTTGCTGTTTTTTTTCATGGTCCGCTCGTCATCTCAAATGTCCCTGGGCTAGTCCTTGAGTTCTTGGTTCAAATGGCTCTGAGCACTATGGGACTCAACTTCTGAGGTCATTAGTCCCCTAGAACTTAGAACTAGTGAAACCTAACTAACCTAAGGACATCACACACATCCATGCCCGAGGCAGGATTCGAACCTGCGACCGTAGCGGTCTCGCGGTTCCAGACTGCAGCGCCTAGAACCACACGGCCACGTCGGCCGGCCTCGAGCTATTGCTTGAAGTTTACACTGAGGTGACAAAAATCAGTGGACAGCGATGTGCACATACGGATGACGGTAGTATCGCGTACATAAGATATAAAGTGCGTAGGCGGAACTGTCATTTGTATTCGGGCGATTTATGTGAAAAGGTTTCTGACATGATTATAGCTGCACGATGGCAATTAACAGATTTCGAACCCGGAATAGCAGTTGGAGCTAGACGCATGGTACATTCAACTTTGGAGATCGTTAGGGAATCTCACCACGGATAACGCAGTGAACGACGACCTTCACTTAACGACAGAGAGCAGCAGTCAGTGCTAACAGACAAGCAACACTTCGTAACGTATCCGTTAGGACAGTGCGGAGAAATTTCGGGTTAACGACCTACAGCGAGTGCAATTTTCTAACAACCAATAGGACATCGCCTGCAGCGTCTGTCCAGGGGAAGTGACCATATCAGTTGGACCCAAGACGATTGGAAATTCGTGGTACGATCAGATATGCCCAGGTTCCAGTTGTAAGAGCTGATGGTAGGGTTCGAGTGTGGCGCAGACTCCTCGAAGCCATGGAAGGCATTTTGCAAGCTGGTGGTGGCTCCATAATGGTGTGGGCTAAGTTTATGTGGAATATACTGGATTCTCTGGTCCAACTGAACCGATCATTCGATGGGAATGGTTATGTTCGGCTACTTCACCTGCAGCAATTCATGGATTTCATGTTCTCAAACAACGCTGGAATTTCTATGGATGACAGTGCGCCTTATGAACGGACCACAGTTGCTCGCCATTGGTTTGAATGGCATTCTGGAGAGTTCGAGTTACTGGCTTCGCCACCCAGATCGTCCGACATGAATCCCATCTAACATTTAGGAGACATAATCGAGAGGTCAGTTCGTGCACAAAATCCTGCTCCGGCAGCACTTTCGCAATTATGGACGGCACAGAGGCAGCGAGGCTCAATATTTCTGCAGGGGACTTCAGTCCGTGCCATGACGAGTTGCTGCACTATGCTGAGTAAAAGGTAATCCGATACGGTATTAGTAGGTGTCACATGACTTTCGTCACCTTCGTATGTATCATGGATTCGACGGTATTTCTTGGATGGCTCTTTCAGCCCACTTTTTGCCTGTTATGGCTTCTCCCCCACTGAAATTACGTCGCAATCTATTCAGTTCTGCAGTGTCGAGCGCAAGTTTTCTTACGTCCGACAAGCTGAAACCGGACACCATCTCTTCAAGTTTAAACATATACGTATTCTTCCTTTTCATTTTTAACTTTCTTGGAAAACACTTTACTGCGGTCAAAAATTCTCATGTCCATTTTTGGGTTATTGTTTTTACTTTCTGAGTACTTCTTAAATTTTGGCTTAGGCGCATTTTGTAAGCATGCATATTCATTAAATCCATAACACCAATTTAGATACATGTAACAATAAACTGAAACGTCATTTGTAAATATTAAGTCGCACTAAAGTTGCTAAACGCCATTCTTAAAGATCAGTATGTGAGGTTATCGGAAGCATATGGGGGCACATTACAAACAATGTCGTCATTTTTCCTTCTTCTGTTCCCTAACAACCAATCACAACGAATACAGATTCATGACTGAAAACTAAGATTATTTCATGAGACTCTTTCATGTATACTAATCCATAAATAAAACTGTCTTGCCACTTACCTTCGGGCCGGCCGGAGTGGCCGAGCGGTTCTAGGCGTTACAGTCTGGAGCCGAGCGATCGCTACGGTCGCAGGTTCGAATTCTGCCTCGGGCATGGATGTGCGTGATGTCCTTAGGTTAGTTAGGTTTAATTAGTTCTAAGTTCTAGGTGACTGATGACCTCAGAAGTTAAGTCGCATAGTGCTGAGAGCCATTTAGCCACTTACCTTCTAACAGTAATTCTCATCGTCACGTACGCATAAATTTGGATGGGAACTGTAACAAAATCAATGCTCTCTTCAGACGCTCTGTTCCTCAACACACAGTACTGATAGCTGACGATATAATTCCATGTAGTTCACACTGATTTCACAAAATGTCGGATGGTACAACAGCCATGAATCTTATAGTAGTGTAGGAGCCGATATAATAAAGGAAACTTCCCCTATTCGTGGTAGTAAGCTTACACACACTTTCCCTGCAATTATTTCCCCTACAGACATTCTTCTGTATCAACGTTTGCCGCTGCAAATGTGTCTAACATGTCAACGTGAAGAGGTGAGAGAACACCACTATTTCCCTGAACTGACTGTGATGCCAGTTCGCCGCGCTGTTATGTCAGTCATCGCCAGCGTTAGGAATTATCGCGTGGTTGACAGCCACTCTGCAGGCACTGGGGGCTGGCATTTGGCCCTGTCAGCCGCGGCACGATTCTCTGTACACAATACACGGGCTGACGGGCATAGAACAGCGGCGCACTTGTGCCGCTGTTTCTGAGGGTCTAAGAGGTCCGAGCAGATGTAATTTTATGTAAGAGGTCCGAGCAGATGTAATTTCGATGTATTGCTCATGCGCTGCCTGCGATATGCAAAGTATAAGAGAATCGCTGACCAGAGAGCAGTGTTGACTGAGTAGGAACTGTGTAGCTGTAGCAGCTAGTGGTTGGTTGTCAGCGCTTGTCTGCAGTCTGCTCTGGTCTGCTATTGTGTATCATGTTGGCTGGGCCGGTCGCGGTGCAGCGATGCCGGAGCCTGAGTATTATTGAATAAGGTAAGAAGCAGCCTCGCGCATATCTAGTAATGTTATGTGAACTCCCATGTAAATCTTTTAAAATGTCCTAATAATAATCTTTGTCATATAAAGTAATTTCTAACAAACATTCATTTCAATTTAAAGAATTTACTAATTTCTTCAATCCATGATAATTCCTATTGTTGCAAAAGATAAATCAGTTGCTTCATTTCATAAATGACAAATCTATCGGCCAGCATTGCACAGGGTTGTGCCGGAAAAATTTTTAGGTAAGAGCAGATATATTCGCCGTTCTTATTGAGGTAAGAATTTTTGCTTTTTTATTCAGAATGATCTTACAGGGCCATGACGCAGCACTGCTGTCGTCCAAAATTTACCAGGTTACTGAATTTATTTTTTATTACGAGGTTTAGGAATTTTTCTGTTTCAAGCTTACATTAGATGAGAAAAGAATTTTGTGGGTACGTTAAATGTGAATGCATTTCTGTACGGAGGTTATAAATGGGAACCAATTTTGTTCTGAGGTTACACCAAAATTACAATCATATTATTATTTAATGAATTTTCTTCTCAGGTTACACAAAAATTAGAATCAGTATTCATATTATTATTTATACTATGTTTTGTGGGGAGGTTACAAGGGTTCCTTTCTTCCGTGTGTAGTTCACAGCAAGGGACGCTGTGTGACGGCATCTGAATACTACCTGGTCCGGTATGAAAATGGTGCGTTCGATGACGATTACATACTTTGCATCATTATGAACAAAGAGTGCCCGGTCTTTACGTACAATTACGTGGAAGCTAACTTCAAACAGGTGTGTATAAGCTGTCAGATGGTAAGAAAAGGGTTTAGCGGACACTTAAAACATAAACAATTTTTGTCACTCGAGAATATAAAGCAATGTTCGTGTCCACATGTTATTTCCCAGAGCAAGCGTCGAAAGTGGTCACAGAAAAATGAAGTGATCCACAGATGATACGGCTTTCGTTACGATTATTAACTTTATTGTCGATAGCTGTGTAAGAAGTGAGAATAGCGATGCAAGGTAAGATGGAAAAGCTGTTATAATGGTGAATGTTGCTGTTTTTGTAGGAAGAAAAGGAAGAAAAGAGATACTACACGCAGAGATTAAGTAACTGAAGAGTGATTAATTGGTGTTTTTTTATATTATAAATTTTATACAACACAGTTACATGACCACTTCACAATATTACAACCGGTTTCGAAAGCCAGTGGCCGTCTTCAGACAGTAAATAGATGTAAAGTGGAGATAAAGATACATTACAGAATCTGTAATATTTACCAGTCTTTCCTGATTTTATTTATCGTTATAATTATTCGCTGCCTACTACCAAGAACGTATTGACAACCCCACTGTCAGAATTCCAAGCTTTCTTCATCCTAGGGAGTTGTGGATACGGTTTGACAGATAGCGGACTCTAGAAGGTACGTCCACAAATGTCGCTTTTGCACTGATAGTACATTTGACTGTGGTGATGTTCAGACAACAAGCCACATTGTAAACGAGTGTCCTAACAAGCGTTTCCGTGGTGGGATCGAGAGTCTACATCCGACGAGACGCTCCACTGAACTGGGTGTTCAGACATGCGTGAGGTGTCTGCGTCCATTAATTTTTATTTAGTGCAAATAGCTGCACATGTGTATTGCTTTGAAATGTGTATTGGACTTTTTTAACTGCGTACGATTGTAATAAATGATCTATTGACATCTGGCCTCACGATGTAGGGGTAAAAAGCCTGAATGGAAGCGAGAGTTCGTTGGATCTAATACGAGTGAGATTACTTTGCTTTAAGTGTGCGTTTTAGCCTAGCCTTCACCTCTGTCAAGTGAAGACGCACAGGACTCGACACGAGGATCTCATTCCACTTAAACTGCAGGCCCCCTTTTACCAACAGTGTTACTGGGTTAGATCCAATTGAAAGACTTGCACTAAGCCGCAGAGCCACGCTGAATTTTTTATCAACTGACGGTCTGAAAACCCCCACTTGCTGACCGAAACTTAATACGACTTTGATGATGAGTAAAGATACAAGTCTACTTACAAGGGAACTTCCCCATCGCTCCCCCCTCAGATTTAGTTATATGTTGCCACAGTGGATAGACCTTGAAAAACTGAACACAGATCAATAGAGAAAACAGGAAGAAGTTGTGTGGAACAATGAAAAAAAATAAGCAAAACATACAAACTAAGTAGTCCATTCCCAAGATAGGCAACATCTCGGGTAAAGTAAGCTCAGATGCGCCGTGGTCCCGTGGTTAGCGTGAGCAGCTGCGGAACGAGAGGTCCTTTATTCAAGTGTTCCCTAGAGTGAAAAGTTTAACTTTTTATTTTCAGTTTATGTGACAAACTCTTATGTTTTCATCACTTTTTTGGGAGTAATTATCATATCCACAAGAAAACTTAAATCGGGCAAGGTATAAGAATCTTTTTACCCATTAGCCAAGTGTACAAGTTAGGTGGGTCGACAACATATTCCTGTCATGTGACGCACATGCCGTCACCAGTGTCGCATAGAATATATCAGACGTGTTTTCCTGTGGAGGAATCGGTTGACCTATGACCTTGCGATCAAATGTTTTCGGTTCCCATTGGAGAGGCACGTCCTTTCGTCTACTAATTGCAAGGTTTTGCGGTGCGATCGCAAAACACAAACTTATTACAGTGAACAGAGACGTCAATGAAGGAACGGAGATATCATAACTTTGCGAAAATAAAGAAAGTAAACTTTTCACCCGAGAGAAGAGCTGAACACAGGACCTCTCGTTCTGCAGTTGCTCACGATAACCACGGGACCACGGCGCTCCTGAGCTTACACTAACCTTGATGTTGCCTATCTTGCGCATGGACTACTCAGTTTGTGTGTTTTGCTTATTTTTTTCATAACTAAATCTGAGGGGGGGGGGTGCGATGGGGAGGTTCCCTTGTTAGAAATATTTATCACGGTGATTTGATGATTACCCGAAGGAAAATGAGAATAATAGTACAGTAATATCGGACGGTATGAAACAGGTTAATATCACATAACGGGGAATGGTTTGAACTGGGTGTAAACGATAACTGTTCACTAAGTACCGCATGTGAAGTAGGGAAAGTCGAGACGAACAGTTCGTTAGACTTGTGGTCTATTAAACTCTGAAATAATCTTAAATACATCTACAAAAACCAACTACGCTACAGTGCATGGCCCCGCCCGAGTTTTTTGATACCGCGCAGCTCTCTCACGCCAGCGGCTTAGTTGTGTACTTCCAATTGTAAAATTAAAGTTTGTGTAAATTTTACCTCACCATTTTGTTAATTTTAGCCTAGTCTGTCCGTCTTACTATGAGGCAACTATGCTTATAAGGGCTACGTTTCGATCGAGTTAGAAGCCGAATTAGTTTTTGTTCCGTTACCCTCAGGACAAAGGTGAGCATATTGATATTAACGAAAGCTGGTAGCATAAGAAGGCGAGTGGATATTAAAAATATCGCGTCGTGTTGTAGGCGCATTTGAGGTAGTTCCACGGCTTGATAGACCACAGTAGTCTTACATCAAAACTTTTCGTATTGACTCCCTGTACACTACTGTGGTAGGCTCAGTACCTTTCAAAGAAAAAGATAGTAACTAGCCATTACTGATAATGCTGCTTATTTAAGTAACTGGCGCCGTAACCGATTTCAAACCGACGGGTTCATCTTCAGACGGCTGTTCATAAGACGCACATTTGCTGGAAGTTTACATACGTTTTTTGCTCTTTAATCTTGAGAAAGTGGTGCCCTACGTTAAAAATCGATGTTTGAAACGGCCTACTTAACGTAACTATGCTTCACAACGATAAAACACAATGTAAACAAATATTGGTTGCTGTCTTTTTCTTTGAAAGTATCAATCTAAATTTTATACACAGCCGCAGTCTCGCAATGTCAGTTTTCGGCAAAACAGCGTTCAATTATCATCTACACGCGGTATATTCTCGCTCTATCATTATTGCCGATACACTTGCTGATACATGACACATCCATGTTCTTTCAAATCCATCGAGACTAGTAAAATAAATAAATACAACGTTTCAATACAAAATAATAACAGAAGAGAATAAACAGATGTTAATATCCGATGTGAAATATTTACTAGCTGACGTCCCTATTGCCGGCCGGAGTGGCCGAGCGGTTCTAGGCGCTACAGTCTGGAACCGCGCGACCGCTACGGTCGCAGGTTCTAATCCTGCCTCTGGCATGGATGTGTGTGATGTCCTTAGGTTAGTTAAGTTTAAGTAGTTCTAAGTTCTATGGGACTGATGACTTCAGAAGTTAAGTCCCATAGTGGTCAGAGCCATTTGAACCATTTTGACGTCCCCATTTCTTCCGTGTTACGCAAGCAACAATCTCATCATTATAGCTCATGATCGAGTTGGTGTTTTAGATAAGAATAAATTATTTGTAATGGGCTGATGACGTTAATTACCTATTCCACAATGTGTAATTTGTTTATGATATCGCCATAAACTGCTATCAATATGTATGTGATCAAAACCACTGGTGAAAATTTAACGCCAGGAGTCCAAGAAACTGCTAGCATTTTTCTTTTCTTTTAATTTTAGTGAGATATTATATTCAATCAAAGTTCATTTATATAAAGTTTACAGATTCTGCGTCATAATGAAATGTCATTAACATCTCAGTAATGCCCGATAGTTCTAATGATTGAAGTGTTAAAGCCACCAGCTGGGGGGGGGGGGGGGGGGGATAAATTATGTTACAATCAAGAAACTGGTTTTGTTACAAATAATGCACATACAGAGTCTAATGAATGAGCTCCACCTGAATACATCTGCAGTAAGTACTGAACGAGGTGGAACGAGGTGGGTCAACTGCAGGAACGTAATGACGTTATAACAGTTTCAATTTTCCTAAGAACCAATTATTCAAGGACCAAACTTAATCTCATAGTTGTTACTCTCTACATCATTTCCTAACACATGACCTTGAATCGCGTACACAAAGGCAGTATCATCCTCCCGTCAAAAACGAAGATGTAAAATTTTATCCCTAGTGTGATAATAATAGACTTACTTCTTACTTGATAAAAGGATAACGTTGGCATGTAGTCTGGTCTTACGTTATAGTGTGTTGATGTATCTCATTTCACAACAGCGAACGGCGCGTCGTTGACGTTGACTACACGTTAATCTTAGGCCACATGTGGAAGAAGGCAGCACTCTTACAATGGCGTGCGTGCGCTACAGTCACGACTGATTCGACCAGCTACCTATTCGAGGTGTACACATTCCGCTTTTGACCTGCCCGTGCTTGCCTGTTAGCCAGGCAAGCAAACTGCTGCACGTTACCAGCAGAACTGGCGGGCTGCTTCACTCACGTCCAAGCAAAGCTATTCCGAACCCTACCACGCTGAAAGAGGCATGCTTGCCTGACGTTTCCCGCGACAGTGCTGTACGCTTTCATTGTAGTGTAACGAGTAGGGTTCGGAAATTAATGAAAAGTCTTTTTTATCGAAGTATGACGAGACGAGGCTCAATGAAATATTCATTTTGCGTCATTGTAGGCCATGAAACTATGGATTTTATTCGTCCTAGGTAGTAGTTCCGTATGACATGTAATACTGGTCCATGATATTTTGATTGTAATTTATGCTGTCGCAATCTATGGAGGTTTCCTCTCATTCTGAAGAAGACTGGTTTAAATCCGTTGAAACCACGGTTAAAATTAACTGAATATCACCTACGTTTAATAGCGTACTCACGCACTGGCGATTATGTGCTGGAAGATATATTAACCTGCTTACTGTCATTATGCTTGCAGTAACGTACTTATGCACATAAATAATTATTTTCGTACGATTATGTACTGATGGTCCTTTAAGTGTCTCGATGTATGTCAGTATATTTTATTTTGTATTTGTCATTTTCAACATTTTGTTCTACACTTATTTATTCTCATGGTGTCTTTCTGTAATAATTCTGTCAGTAATTTCAATGTGCTTACGTTTATTGGCTGTTTATGTCACCAAGCGTACTTGTTGACCGTCGCTTGCTCCTTGGAATTTGTTTTCCTGGTATCCATGTTCGCCACTCTTCTTCAGCCGGCATGTAGCTCTTAATGTGCTCTGGCATTTTATGTGACTGATTTTGCTGATGTGACAAGTCCTTGATTTTATGGGCCTTAACTCTACAAATGGATGTACAGCTCGGTGCCGACACACTTCATGTGTAGATGTTAGATCGTTTTACTGACTGACTGTCTGCTAATGTGAAGTTTGTAAGTGCTATTTTTCGTATGTTGGTATTCATCATGTCGTTTCTGACACGCCTACACTTGTTGTAGGCAGTAGTTTCTGCATGACACGTAATACTGGACCATGATGTTTTGATTGTAATTTATGCTGTCGCATTATATGCACTTTTCTTGTGCTTCTGAAGAAGACAGGTTTAAATCTGTTGAAACCATGGTTTAGGTTAATTGAATACCATCACTTATTGCAACTGGTTGGTTGTCTTATTCACCTGCTATCATATTTTACGGATGGTCTGAAGACATGATTCGCCGTTACAAATATTTTAGCATATAAAAATAAATGTTAGTAACATAATCCTTAGGATTCAAGATTCGCACGAAAGGTTTCCATACACGTGAAGTATGTTCTCTGACTGTTTCTTACAAAACCGTGTATGTATTTTACTATCTCTCTTCTCTTTGACACTTTCAGTGGTAGGCCTATTTCATTGTGATAGGAATTTGCTGATGACATTGTGGTTCTGCTAGGAACACCAAAGGCTTGTGACATCAGCTGAACGGACTGGGTAGTATTTTGAATTAGATGAAAACCAATAAGAGTGATACAAGTCGGTGGAATGTGGTCAGCTTAAATCAGGCGATTCTGAAAGAATTACGAGGGGACTTCAATTTCACATTATTAGATCAGGTCAAGTAAACTTTATTGAAAGAAGAGCCACGGTTCAAAGTGACAAATATAAATGCTATTTTTCAGCATAGTCATCAACTCTCCGAAGACAACAGTCGGAACGTTCTGCCAATTATTCGATTCATTAATTTAGACAACTTTGTCCGTGGAGCGCAGCCCTCTGATTATATTTTGGTTAAAAAAACAGTCGAGATCACAGTAACATTTGTCTATTATGACCGGTTTCGGCTTACGTTGAAGCCATCCGCAGATGTTTTTTGGTTCCCTATGGCTGGTGCTAGCGGCTTTCTCCCGCGATAAATTGGTTCAGATGGCTCTGAGCACTATGGAACTTGCCATCCGAGGTCATCAGTCCCCTAGACTTAGAAGTACTTAAACCCAACTAACATAAGGACAGCACACACATCCATGCCCGAGGCAGGACTCGAACCTGCGACCCTAGCAGCACCGCTCGGCCACAACGGCACGCTCTCCTGCGATACCACGATTGTACACCGACTAATAAGCTGAAACCGGCCACAATAAAGAAATGTTATTGCGATATCGATTGTTGTTATTAACTAATTGTACAGTTCCTCGACAAGTGAAATCCATTCCCTAGTTACGGAAACATTCGAGAACCGCTATCTGAACGTCCTCATCGTTGGAAAATCTAAGGTTGCTGCGAACCAGTTCTCTGATTGTCTGGAAATTATCGTGTATGGTCGATGTCGATGGCTTTCCGATCAGGGTTGGTCAACTTGATAGCACCATTTCACCACTGCTGGACACGACATTACATCTGATCCACACATCACCAGGATTTCACTTTCATCAGTGTGCAACTTAGGCGCTTTTCGCACATGAATCGTACTGTCCTGCGTACTTCAAATGTGGAATACGTTCCTAGTTGCTTCACGGATTTATTCGCAAACTATGATGCACCAGGAAACCCAGAACATGTACTCTGACCTGACAATACGCCATTCTTGTTGCGTAATGCTCTTAGCGTCGGACGACGTGAGTAAATTACTTTCTCAATTCTCCACGTACATTAGGAAACTGAGGCACTAAAGGTAGTTCATGAGTATTGCCATTTGAGTGGAAAAATTGGGGACGATGGTAGAAGTAGGTATAAAATGCAGACTGACAATAGCAAGGAAATGTTGACTGCAATAAGAGATGTGAGAGTGAAAATGGACGATAAATAGTACCGGCAAGAAAGATATAGACACATGAAATACAAAGTAAGAACGCTGAATATCGCGTGGGTGGACAGGATAACCAATGAAGAGGTACTGAATAGAGTCGGGGAGAAAAGACATCTAAGACACAAACTGACCCAATAAGAGGTCCGTTCATATGACAAATCCAGAGTAATCAAGGGATAGTTAGTTTCGTAATGTAGAGAACTGTGCGCGACGGGAGTGAGTGTATAAATTGTAACCTATACGAAGCAGATTCAAATGAATGTAGTCTGCAATAGTGACCCCTGGAGTTGCTGCATTTGAAATGGAATAGTCACATATGGACATACGCAGACTGAAGCGACGAGTGAAAAATTATAACAAGGCTGGGATTCGAATCCCGGTATCCTGCTCACTAGGGCCGGCCGGGTGACCGAGCAGTTCTAGGCGCTACAGTCTGGAATCGCGCGACTGCTACGGTCGCAGGTTCGAATCCTGCCTCGGGCATGGATGTGTGTGATGTCCTTAGGTTAGTTAGGTTTAAGTAGTTCTAAGTTCTAGGGGACTGATGACCACAGATGTTAAGTCCCATAGTGCTCAGAGCCATTTGAACTATTTTATTCCGTGATAAACATCGATAGTTATATTGCCCTCATAAACATTCAATTGATTTGTGGAACGACATGTCATAATTACTTGCAAGGCCAAAAAATGGGATGTAGCTTATGGGAAGAACGTAGGAATTTTGTCATGCAGGGAAAATGCTGGGATAGACTCTTTATTTTGAATGGAAGACGTAGTATGCAGTTAGCACGAAAATGCTATGAGACGAGGCGGCAATTTGGGTGCGCCTTAATAACTTCCAGATACTTTGAGCACACGTTAATTCCAAAATCGCCTTTAGAGTTTCGACGTTGCGTCAATTTCGATGGTTTTAAATACAATACAAAACTACACTGGTATCTAAAGATGTTTTAATATTTTACGTTTCACCATTGATTAGTGACATAGCTTAATGAGTACAATATGATTATCTAGCTTACTAAAGCTATGTCAATCATACAGAATTGTTCCACGGATAGACATTCGTAGACATTCTCAATCACAAGAAAAGTGCAACTACTACCAAGGAAGAAATTAGAAACCTAGTCGACTAAACAGCTAGGCGGTGCTGGATACGTGGTCCATGCTTCGTTTGTTTGTTCGCAACTACAGTTGGTGGTGGTTGTAAGTTCCTATGGGTTCAAACTGCTGAATTCATCGCCGGCCAGTTTAGCTGAGCGGTTTTAGGCGCTTCAGTCTGGAACCACGCGACCGCTACGGTCGCAGGTTCGAATCCTGCCTCGGGCATGGATGTGTGTGATGTCCTTAGGTTAGTTAGGTTTAAGTAGTTCTAAGTTCTTGGGGACTGATGACCTCAGATGTTAAGTCCCATAGTGCTCAGACCTTTTTTTTTTTTTTTTTTTTTTTTTTTTTTTTTTTTTTTTTTTTTTTTTTTTGCTGAATTCATCGGTCCCTAGGCTTACACACTATTTAATCTAACTTAAACTAACTTACGGTAAGGACAACACACGCACACGCACACGCACACACACACGCACATGTCCGAGGGGGGACTCGAACCTCCCACGGGGAGAGCCACGCGAACCGTGGCAAGGCGCCTGTGACCGCGCGGCTCGGCTCGTAACTACATTTTTTCATCGTTACGTCGTATAAGAGAGTTTCATCAGTAAATAATTCATGGAAATCTCTTTACAATGTTTTACAAAAAGGGATGTTTGTACAAAACACTGCGTAACAGATCTTTTGATTAGTCGAAAATAACACATTGGAAGTGGTAGAAGCTTCCACTTGTATCTTGATTGAGGATATTTACGAGATACAACACATGTATTGAAGAATTTACATGACTGACAGCATTGGTAAACCTGAAAACAAATACTCATTGTATCATGTCTCTAATCAATGATGAAATGTAACATATCTTCAAATCTTTTGATACCAGTTTTATTTTGTATTACATTTAAAATATTTGAAAATGACAGAATTTGGAAAAGCATAAGGCAATTTTGGAAATAATGAGAAGTGTGGTCAAGAGATCTGAAAGTTATTACATACGAATAATTTCCGAATTTTAAGGGAGGTGCTGCAGTTATCACAAGAAAGGAGATGACCTTTGTGGAGATATAAGTAATTTCGGATGTCTTAATAGAGACGCCCATCTAGCCATAGTTCTCATGAACGGGGGATACAGGGGGGCAGTGAGATTCGCTTTTAGATAAGCCATACCTCTGGCGCAGGTGTTCCAGGTCTTTGAGACATGGGAATCCCATGAGCTGTCACAGGGTAATCTGATACGGAAAGTGAGGAGGAACAGAAAAAGTTGAAGGATTTGGGAAGAGTGTTAATAATTAGAGCAGGTGGAGTACAATGTTTGCTCTGCATGCGATACGGTTTTAAAACCTCGATTTGTTCGTACCCATGTAGAGAACAGTGTTCCTGCAGTACAGTGGGTCTCTGTCTGAAGATAACATATTACATTCCGTAGACGATGAACACGCAGATTAAAATCAACAGCAGTGCCAAAGAGAGAAGCTCTCCAACATTTCTCTGCCTCGTGATGACTGGGTGTTGTGTGAGGTCCTTAGGTTACTTAGGTTTAAGTAGTTCTAAGTTCTAGGGGACTCATGACCATAGATGTTAAGTCCCATAGTGCTCAGAGCCATTTGAACCATTTGAAGCTATCCAACAGTTCATAGGTTACTGACCGAAATGAGTCACGAATGCGGGAGATAGCTGCTTTGAAACAGTGAACTTTTCCTCGGGACCAAAACTGGCATTCTTCATACAGCGAGGCAGCAGAGCGGCGGCAGTCCGCATTCAGCAGGCTGGGAGAGTGCGCATTATTTGCCGCTGCATAGCAGAGCCAACATTTAAATGCCTCTCCACCGGCCGATTAGCCTCGCGTATTCCGAGCTCGTGGCTGCCGCGGCCCGTGCGCCAGCGCACGGAACCTCTGCCGCGTGCCAAATTGCAGCTCGTCGGCGCTCACGGCCTCGCGCTCACCCAAAAGTGCACTGCTGTTTATCTGTACTATCAGCTCTAACCATTCCCATTCTCACATCAGGAGCCCCCTACCTCTCCCACTCTTCAATCTTTCCTTACGTCTTCATTCATTTCTTGGGCCCACAGTCTTAGTGTTTACTCTATTTCTGTTACCTGCGATCCAACCCCCGGCCTCTCCATACCTGCTACCTATCTTCACACTGCAACCCGCCCTAGTCTCGTGGGTTACACTCCTGTTACACTACAGTACCGTGAAATGTTACCTTCCTTCTTGATTTCACTTCTTTTATAACGGTTTTGTTTTGGCCGTAAAACACTCTGGGGTTCGAACTAAGCAAAAGATGAGAAAAACACTCTCAGCGATTTCACGCCTTCAAAAAATTTATTCATTCATACAGAGTATAACAATCAAATCTTTCCTCTGAAAAGTCATCAGATTGCTCTCTGTGCGGGTGCCTGCATTGCATAGGATCGCCGGTACAATGAAAACACAGCTTAAAATATACAGCTATGGCTTAACTTACTTTTAACATCTTCAGTAATGATTCGTCGCCTATTAAAAGTCTTGAAGCCGAGCTAAATAGGTTGAACGGATCACTTTTAATTAATTTACAGGGCACGATCGATCTGCGATCAGGAGAGCCTTCCAGCAGAACTGCAGCACGTAGAAACAATGTTTCGGAAAAATGGGTACAACCAGAAGCAAATAAAAACGCACTCAGACAGACTGCGCCAAGAGAACAAGAAGAAGAAACAGAAGAACACAAGGCATTGGTGTGCATTCCGTTTGTCGGAAACACCTCAAGGAAAATCGGCACAATCCTGGGAAAGCACAATGTAAATGTGTATTCCGACCCCCTGCGAAAACCTTGACTCTACTGGGTTCAGTGAATGTTGACCTAGACCTTCGAAAACCTTTCAGTGCTGAAAATCATACATTGGGGAGACAGTCCGCACTGTAGAAGAGAGGTGCCGCGAGCACAAGCGCCATACTGAATTACGCCAGGCCACTAAATCAGCCGTGGCTGACTTTTGTATATGACTCGCCATACTATGGACTATGAAAAAACAAAAATACTCTGTCAATCCTCCTACTTCTGGGACCACAGGACGATCTAATTAATAAAGACAGCGGCCTTCAGCTTAGTCAGGCTTGGAACTCTGCACTCAGCCTGGAGAGAAAGATGCGGTCCCAGAGATAGAGCACCGCCCCCGACGGCGGCAGCAGGGAGACTGCAGACCCCACCACCTCCAGTAGCCACCGCACCGAGTGCACCAAAGATACCAGGAGAGGAACGGTGGAGCGGGTAACGGCTAGTATATATAGGGCGCCGAGAGGAACAGCACAGCATTCGTCAGGAACCACCTGAAGATGGCAGCGTGTACGTCTGCCGAAATATTGTGGAGAAATTACGACGCTACCCGGTCGGATACACGAGAACTGTTCAAATTGGAAATACGCCGGGAAAACGTCAGATCGGAATTTAATTTCGTTGTTGTAGAGTACACAATATACTCTGAGGTCAGTGATACTCATAAAAATAGAATTTGTTGTGAAAATAGTATATTAAGGAAAGTTGCGGTGAACTAAAAATCGTGGAATCTTAACTATCCACGGAATGCTAAAAGAGAGTTAAACTTGGGTGTGCGACATCGTTTAACTGGTTACTGACAGTCTTCACAGAAAAGACGGATTTTTTAAATCAATTATTTATGAGAAACTGAAACTAGTAACGAGGTAGATACCTAGCGCACGTGCAGATTGCTTTCCAATAGGGCTGAGCAGCTCACAAGTGCAATTGAAGTGTTGAATACTAAACCCAACTCTTAATTAATACGAATGCATCACAAGTTGCAATTTAAAGGACACGCAAGTTGCGAGTTGATCGGAAGCAGGACTGCACAGCTAAGAAATTGGGACCCTTACTCAAACAGGAAATCCGTCACCTAAGGCTGCAGGCCAACGTCTCGGCGATTGGAAATCGGACCTCGCGGACCCACACTCGCTCTACGCCCTCGCTATAACCACACACACTCTCTCTCACCCTCGGGAGAAGCCTATCACGATTATCACCCTGACAACGCACGATTTCTCTTTCCAGCACAAATCACAGAGGAGAAACTGCTACAATTCTTGAATAGTGCCCACTTTGAATTCCTTAGCTGTCTGAAGGTTGGCACAGCGACTGCTATCTCGCCGCTCATTGGGCAAACAAACATAGTGGTGGGTGGCTGCTGGAGCTCACAGAATACGAAAAGTTCTCATCCTGTGGAAGCTGAAAATGGCAGAGTCGCGTATGTAAGTGCCCAGCAGAGGGAGCAGGTTCGTCACGCTTGCAAACACTTCCTGGACCCAATGGGACTTCCTGACTTCAAAGGGCACGCTCTGTCTTACCGACAAACAAGAACGGCCACAGGCATCCTGAGCGTTCTTAGAATTTCGTGGCCCTTGACAAGCTTAGGGAAAGAGTCCTGCATTCTCAAGCTATCAGTCCTCCCAGGCACTATGCTGAGTCGCCTGTGCTGTTTAACGGAAGAGAAAATTGTAAATTGGCTCCCACAATAACCACATGTCTCCTTTCTCCCAACACAGTTAAAGAAACACAGATATTTTCAGATATAATAAAGATGACGTACGATATCCAACAGATCAGTTATGTTACAACCATTAACCTCACCTAACCTCAGTATACCATTTCCCAGTTGTGAGCATATAGTGTTCACAATATTCATTTTTTTCTTTCTTTATTGTTGCTGATACAGTTGAGCGAACGTCCATGCAACGACTGTGCTCATGTCCGTAGTCATTAACCTTTCAGGCCCCCAGTGAATAAGTATTCGAATGCGTTACTGGACACATGGTCATTAAAACTTACTTTACTTGTTTCGACGAGTGCTGCCATCCCTCAACATCTACGTCTACGTGATTACTCTACTATTCACAATAAAATGCCTGACAGAGGGTTCAATGAACCACCTTCAAGATGTCTCTCTACCGTCCCACTCTCGAACGGCGCGCGGGAGAAACGAGCACTTGAATTTTCTGTACGAGCCCTTATTTCTCTTTTTTATCGTGATGATCATTTCTCCCTATGTAGGTGGGTACCGACAGACTGTTTTCGCAATCGAAGGAGAAAAAAAAAATTGGTTCAAATGGCTCTGAGCACTATGGGACTTAACTTCTTTGCTCATCAGTCCCCTAGAACTTAGAACTACTTAAACCTAACTAACCTAAGGACATCACAAACATCCATGCCCGAGGCAGGATTCGAACCTGCGGCCGTAGCGGTCACGCGGTTCCAGACTGTAGCACCTAGAACCGCTTGGCCACTCCGGCCGGCTCGAAGGAGAAAACTGGTATTTGAAATTTCATGAGAAGATCCCGGCGCAACGAAAAACGTCTTTGTTTTAATGATTGCCTCTCGAATTCACGTATCATGTCTGTGGTAAACTTTTTTGGCACCCCTGTTTAATTATGGGAACTGAAACAGTTGTTCTTTTTAATGACCAGACATGTTTCAGCATGTTCCTGCTATCATCCTTGAGTATTTTTATTTAGTTATGCAAAATTTATACTTATTTTAATGTAACAGTAACAGGTCTAGAATATTTTATGTCTGTCATGATCACTGTCTTACTTCCTAGAATCTTTGGTTCTGCAGAACATTTTTTTATTATTGTGTAGCATTTCATCTGCAGCTGAATGATGTTCATGTGAGTTTGATAGGGGAGTTAACAAATCACTTTGTCTACAAACAAAATTTTGTTGTGCGAAAATACGTCACGACTGGATTTTGCTGTTACTGATGGTTACTCCATTCGCACGGTCATCTGTTTCAGAAGTACACGAATAAACAAGATACACGTTTTTCAAGAACCACAGTCACAAGTTACCATTCTGAACTCCACAAAACGCATAGTTTATGTTTCTGCTGTGTGCTTTGTCCCTGTTGATTTTCAGTTTTTTCTGTGCTCTGTCTAGCATATGATTTAAACTTTTCTCTCCCTCAATCCATGCCTCCCTCAATCTCTGTCTCTTCTCCCTCTCTCCCTCCCTCCCTCGTTCCCCCCCCCCTCTCTCTCTCTCTCTCTCTCTCTCTCTCTCTCTCTCTGTGTGTGTGTGTGTGTGTGTGTGTGTGTGTGTGTGTGTGTGTGTGTGTGTGTGTGTGTGCGTGCGTGCGTTCATTTTAAGGTACCACGTAAGTTCAGATTCAACCACACACGTCCCTTTTTTTTTAAAAAATAGTTTTTGTGTTGCATCTACAGACCCAGATGACGTGGCTTGGGCACCGTGTCATCGACACCATCATCATTCAAAAATGTTCAAATGTATGTGAAATCTTATGGGACTTTACTGCTAAGGTCATCAGTCCCTAAGCTTACACACTACTTAACCTAAATTAACCTAAGGGCAAACACACACACACCCATGCCGAAGGGACGACTCGAACCTCCGCCGGGACCAGCCGCACAGTCCACGACTGCAGCGCCTGAGACTGCCCGGCTAATCCCGCGCGGCCCCATCATCATTACCATCTAAGTCCACCCCTACGTGACTACCCTGCTCTTAACATATAAGTGCTTGGCGAAAGGGTCATCAAACCACTTTCAGCGAGTTCTGATTTTTCTTATTGAATTGCGATTTTCATTTCTTCGTATGTGTGAAGGTGGGGGTGGGGGGGGGGGGTGGGGGGAGCGAGAGAACTGGTGATCGTGGTGATCGTGGAAAATTCTCGCCGAAACGAAAAAATATTTCATACCTTAATTTCTGTGAAATATTCTTCGCTGCGGCTTTCTAAATGCAATGCGGCTGTGCATCTGTCTGGCTGAACTTTTTAAATGCAATGTTTTAAATGTAATTTCGAATGCAATCTAGGAACTGTGAATGAAAACATTGTAGCTGTAATTTTCTCATACGAATTACCGCTGATTATTATTTTCTTGCTGTAATATGTAAAATTCCTGTACTGGAAGTAGCACTGCATAGCTTTGTTTGCCAGTTATGTGACGGATTGTGACGGCATTTTTCAATCTGCTCCCTTATTTTAGGAATTGTTGATTTCATCATGACAAGTAATTACGTGAAAGACGGCAGTCAACAACTTGCTCATCAGCAAGCAAAACTGTACGATATTAACTGAAGTATAGGAAAGCCATGTGCTGTTCCTGATACTAACATGAACTGGATAAATATTCACTGCTGCCCAAGCACAACAAAGAATTGTCTGTTATGGCCCTAAAATTGAAGCCTTACCTGGACAGCGGAAGATTTGTTCTGCTCTGCGTAGCCTCAGGTGGATCTGAAAATAAATAACGCTCCTTTTGAGGTGCGCTGCTATGCAATGCCCCTTACATGAATCACGCTAAGTGTAAAGCGTGCATAATTGTTGATGAACAAATCACGCGGTTATGCGGTGAATATCCTGATTGGCAAGAGGATTTGTGGGACTTCGACAAAAAGTAAATCACAACCTATTTCAAAATTATGCTTATACTTTAGCCAAGAGAAAATAGTTAATCAGCTAGCCGGCCGCTGTGGCCGAGCGGTTCTAGGCGCTTCAGTCTGGAACCGCGCTGCTGCTTCGGTCGCAGCTTCGAATCCTGCCTCAGGCATGTATGTATGTGTGTGATGTCGTTAGGTTAGTTAGGTTTAAGTAGTTCTAAGTCTAGGGGATTAATGGCCTCACATGTTAAGCCCCATAGTGCTTAGAGAAATTGGAACCATTTGAGTTAATATTTGATTGCAAATACATGCATTTCTTATACGGCAGTGTAGTTGACAATTGGATGCAAGCAAGGAGAGAAAACGCTATCCTTGTATTACTTCAGTTTTGTTAAGAGGGAAGTAAGTTCTTTGATGCCATATATATAAATTGTGATATAACACAACAGATGACTGGCAATCGTGAGATACCGACGAAATCAAAGGTTGACTAGTCATGAATTTAGTCTCCAAATAACAACTCGCGATATAAATAATTAATTTACCCTAAGAATGTTACCCGACCATTAGTTACCGCAGCAAAGGAAGCAGTTTTGTTGCATGTTATCTTAGCGTATACGATATCGAGATACGGCGCCCGGGAAACCAGTCTGCTCACAATATAATAGCCAACGCTACAATTATGTAACTGTCTTAGTTGGCAAGAAGAAACTGACATCATCTGCATATAATATTAACTCTGGTTGCCAAAGAAATTTACTCCGTCCAAGTATTCAGGACCAAAACTCCGGTGGCAAGAATCACAAAGCTACAGCCATGTCTCATAATACACGCACCTTGCAGGATGACCTCTCACTTTTTATATTGGTGTTACGTGGGTAACAGCGTCTCGTCCCTCTCCGGTGAGCCAAAAGTCAAAAGTCGGAACTAGTGTTAAACGCTCTACAGTAGTGAGGCTTCTGGAAATGTAGAAATATAGAATCATTATAAATGGAATCATCGTAACCGTGATCGACCTATCGGGTGTAGGATAGGTGAAGTAGGCGCCTGTCTGCTCGGCGACTGCGGTGGCTGCTGGAGCGGGTGGTGGCTGCGCCAGCAGGGGGCGTGGGAGGGCCCCGCCCTCTGCGGGTCGACCTTGTCGGCGTCGCTGTCGCCGCGGCTGCAGCTGCCGCGGAACCCGAAAAGTGCGCCAAGGCCGGCGGCCGGCGACCGGCGGGTGCGCATCATTTGCATTGGCACCGCGCCGTGGCCCGCCGCAGCCGTCACCCACCGGCTCGGGGATTAACGGCGTGCCCTGTTCTGCTCACTACAAGTGTACGCTCTCACAGTCATGGGCCATAGGACTAACGCACTCACTAAATTCGATGTTCGCCTGACACCAGAACTGATTTAAAGTACGGTTCTCGCTACCAGCTGTGTTCAGGCCTTCGTGTGTCTGGCGTTGCAGGAGGCGAACAGTACTGAAACACCAACAACAGAATATACTTCCATGTCTAACACGATAAGGTTGACATCGAAAGAGCTTCTGTTGCCTTGGAATGGATACGTACATGTCCTGTACGGTTTTCAAGTGTACCTGAATCCCTCATTACTGAAAAATAGTTTCAAGTTCAGGTAATGACGGCAGACATGGGTAATGATCCAAAATCGACTACAAAGTCTCAACAATACTGCGGGTAGTTGACTGTGCCGGCTAGGTGAGATGCGACAGTTCATCCTCGTGCTCGACATTCTTGGGCGATTCAGGTTGTGTCAACAAGAGCCTGCCATCTTGGAACACAGCATTACCATTGCGGAACAAACAATGTACCGGAATATGGCTGACAAGAGCGTCACAGAACCCCCGCCATGTTCCACTCTTGGGACGTAAACTCGGGCAGAAGTTGGAAACAGTATGAAACAAGGTTCGCCGAAAAACGCTCTTCCATTGCACTATAGGCCAGGTTTTACGGCTTCAGCACTACTTTTTCCTGTTACGATCATTTTCATCACTGATGGATAGTTTCCGAATTCCAGCTCGCCCTGCAGTTCCAAGGAGTATCCTTGGTGTGCGAGTGCGACATTCAGTTCTGCTGTGACTTCTGCACCTGCCGTCTTTTTATTTTTCGTCACAGTCCTCTCCAATGACCGTCTGTCACGATTGTACGACGTACACTTTCACCCTCGTTGTGACTTAGCAGTTGATGTTTTCCCCTCTTTCCCTGTATGCAGTGTAAATATTCGATACGGTACCTCCTGAAACACCACAGACTTGAACTACCTTGGCTACAGAACCACACACTATACGAGCAACAACAATTTTCCCGCGTTCGCATTGACTTAGCTCCGACGTAATGCACTCGCAACCTCACAGGAGGTCGTTCTGATCATGACTGTCACTTTCAACGTATTGAGTAGACTGCAACGTGTTGTTGTGGTCTTCAGTCCTGAGACTGGTTTGCTGCAGATCTCCATGCTACTCTATCCTGTGCATGCTTCTTCATCTCCCAGTAACTACTGCAACCTACATCCTTCTCAATCTGCTTGGTGTATTCATCTCTTGGTCTCCCTCTACGATTTTCACCCTCCGCACTGCCCTCCAATACTAAATTGGTGATCTCTTGATCCCTCAGAACATGTCCTACCAACCGATCCCATCTTCTTGTCAAGTTGTGCCACAAACTCCAGTTCTATTCAGTACCTCCTCATTAGTTATGTGATCTACCCATCTAATCTTCAGCATTCTTCTGTAGCACCACATTTCGAAAGCTTCTATTCCCTTCTCGTCCAAACTATTTATCGTCCATGTTTCACTTCCATACATGGCTACACTCCATACAAATACTTTCAGAAACGACTTCCTGACACTTCAATCTATACTCTATGTTAACAAATTTATCATCTTCAGAAACGCTTTCCTTGCGCGATTGAGGACATTCTTGGTGAAATTCAGCAGCGCAACCTACAGGGTTGATTAACATCCGAATTTATATTCATGCATGCATTCCTCTCTTGTTTTCATATTTTTATCCAACCCCTGCACCACTTAACACTGTTATCCAGTTCATTTCCTAAAGTTCTTATTGTATCGTAGTGATCGATGCCAGAAACAGGCCTGAAGTACGGCAAATCTGGCACTATTATCAAATCAAATACACTGCTGACCTTCAAAATTGCAACTCCATGAAGGCGGCGTTCTTGAACGTGAAACTGGCGTGAAATGTATTACATGCTTAGATATGCAAGTGATTCGCATTTTACTGCAACCGCATAAAGCAGATAGTAGTAATGTCATCAGTCATTTCGCGTCATTGATATTAGACCGCGCAGTCATAATAAGGGGCAGAGTTCGGCAATTGATTACTAATTATATATATATATATATACATATATATATATATATATATATATATATATATATATATATATATATACACACAAAAAATCAGGAACAACGTTTATCATTTAGTAGGATTAGTTGCCTTCATTATTCATTTATGTTTCGATTGTAATATACACAATTAAGAGATCCTAAGATCTGCTTGAGGGGGTAGTCAAACAGGGCTAAATCTTCATTTAGCGTTTATTTTTTTCCGTTGCGCACATTCATTTTACACCCGCCTGGAGTAGCGTCATGGAAAGTAATTATTCAGTTTTGAAGTTAGTCCCTTTTTTCTGCTAGAACTTGAGAATGTGGGAGACTTGTGTGCTAGCTATACTTGATTTCGCTAAAAATTTGTGTTTCCAGTATGAATGTTGGTTTGGCAATGCCTTCTGTTCTCTAAATCTGTTTCGTCTTTCAGTTGTTTCGCTGTAATTTACTTGAGTGAGTAATTTTTCCCCCAGATTAACTGATTTTTTGTAATATTGATACTTCTCCTGGACTTGTGTGTCGTGTCTAACATGCATTACCAATCTGATTTGCATTACGGATCGTAATTATCGCTCCATCCCACAAACCTCTTGCTGACTACATTTATTTGTGGAGCATGTTGTCTTCTAATATCTTTTCTATGTTCTGCATGGTTTTAGCGTGAATGCGAAATCTGTTTGTAATTCTTTACCTTTATGTTATTCCTTTTTTATCAAGTCGTAATGATTTACAAGCCCACCAGCAAAGGTATCGGATTGTTTGTTGTGCTCATGTGATTATTTAAGGCAGGCACCATGTAACGGAACATATTAAAGGCTTTACTGTACCGAAGTATGCGATACCCTCCAAATTCAACCAGTTTAACGAGTATTTATGATTATAGAAAAGTTATTGTGTATGTTAACAATGATTGCGTAACATGTCTCCATAACAATCAACCCATTAAATTATACTGAATAACTAACCCACACAAAAGTTAATATCACTTGATCACTGATACAGCAAAGGTCATCATGTAAAAACACTGAGTTCATCTTAAATAATTAATATGAAGTACGAAAAATAGTGTACAACTTAGGTATTTTGGATCTCCTTAAATAAAAATCACCCAGTGAAACCTATTTGTTCACTAGGAGCGGTTTCACTTAGTATTCACGAAATCAATCCTGTTTTAGACGAAAACCAATGTATTTCTTAATAATTCATGTTAATTACTTATTTATGCAAATTAGAGAAGTCAATTGACAAACTTCTAGAAAACGGAATTTTTGTAACAAAGAATTATTCTGTCAAGTCAACAAATCTGTCATTTTAATAACATGTTAAATTATGTCACTCGATGCAAATTAATAACTTCTCTGCACAAATTGTGATAACAGATGTACATGTGACTTGTAAACTATATCTCTTTTTAGTAGTTCTTTGACAATGTTATAAATACGAGCAGCAAGAAGGGTCGAAAGAGCAGTCGGAATGACACTTTGGTACAGTGTGTTAGTGTGTTATTGTTTGAGGTGGATAAACAATGCAAAGAACATGTAAAGGAAGTTGTGTTGTGTCATAGTCTTTGGTGGACAGTGGAATTAAGATGGCCACCAGAGAAATAAATATTTGAAGTTTACATATTTGTTGGTTTCGTTCACCCTTTATCATCAAAAGCACATAAAACAAAACACGGGACCTCATGTTTTTAACCCTAGACAACCAGATTTAGAGCCAGCATCAACATCGAGACACAGCAGCGATCCAGCAAGCAGCAGTGATTACTACAATGCATTGTAATGGCGCCAACCTAACATCAAGTGCTAACAAGCTCCGTAAATGGGAGTGAAATAGTGCGATTATAGCAATTAGCAATATCTACGACCAGGCGACCATTACAACCATCAATCATCATGTTTTGATATAAATATGTAGTGCTTTCCTAATTGCCTATAGTAAAGTAAATGCCGAGTCCAAGTTGAATTGAATTTCACTGTTGCTGATGGCAGTTCATTTCGCATATGTCAATCTTTGTTGCATAGGATACATCCTGCAGCGTTTTATCTTGGTCAAATGTATGCAGGTCCATTCATTTATTTGGTTATTAACTAAAGGTTTATTTGATAAAGTAATCAACCTAGAAACAAACGGGCTGTTTTGTTAATAATAGCAATCATTATTTACTTTCAGCCTGCCACACAACAAAATATCTAATATTTTGAATGTGCACTATTTATTGATGAGAGGCTTATCCTCTGGTTATTAAATTCCAGTTTATACTTTTGAGAGAGGTAGTTACGAGGTGCTGGAGTTATTCTGAATTAATCTTGAACCTCACCCACCAATTGCACCAGAGGATCGTTTAATATATTAAATTTAAATAAACTATTCCATACCATCGATTACTTTGTTTAACGGCGACCCTAAAATAAATTTCAGTTAAATTCTACTTGAATTCAATCTATATTGAATATGTCTCTCAAATGAGTAAATTCCCAAAGTATATACGAATTTCATTCTGAATACGCACTGTACACATTGCGTGCCAAATTCCGCAGATTGGAACTAATTTTCAGCATAGTGTACGTCTCTCCTCGGACGCGGATTAATTGACTCACACTGGGTCTGAGTCGCAGTCCGGAAGGGGGCAACTACCACCGTTTAGAATGAGAGCCCAGCTGCAATTTTCCTGTGGCATAACTCACTGCGGGCCCATTAACTTCACGCAGCGAATGCGCTTATAAATACGTAACTGATACAGATCGCAGATCAAAGATCCAGGTGCTAACTATCACCCTGCATGCGTGTGTTTTCTTTTGACGTACAGGGGGTATAGATCAAGCTTATTTTCTGTAGACTCAAAATCAGATACGCTGCACTCCGAGAGCGAGCAGTTGATCATATTACGGAACAATACACAGCATTCGATTTGATAGTATCGAGCGTAAGTAGAGACAAATAGCATTGCCACGAGAATTTAAAACAAGTAAATAGAAAATTACTTCAGATTTTTGTGCTGTTAATGACACTACAATACTGCTTATTACCAATCATAACAATAAATAATACTTCTCTGGACCAAATTAAAAACGCAATATGATATAGTAAACACTGCAGTCAGTAAGAGGGAGACATATCCTTGTAGAAATAGTTTTGAGAAATTTTGTCTTCGCTCTATTCTCAAAACGATCGGATTACCCATATTATAATGTGGCATGCATCATCGATGCCAAGAGCTTGGGGTGTGATAAGCAGTACGCTTCCTAACATTGATAATACTTGACAAGATTGCTTGGTGGCCTGAAATTACTGCACTTGGACGCGTCACACAAATACACCTGTCCTCTTTCTTATTTTTTTTTTTTTACATCAACATTTAGATTGGTTTGATATTGTTGTAATCTTTTCTACCTCGTGCAAATCCTTTCATTTCTGCTGAACCGTGACACACTACACCCTCCACGGCAAATAGACTATTATTACTTTACAAAGCAGTTACCCTCCATCTCGTAAGGATTTTTGCCTTACCTAATATTTTTTAGTAATTATTCTTTTCGTACTTTAACGATCTTCACAGAAACCCATTTTTATTGCTTGCAGCTTCTTCCTGTTCTCCATATTTCCAATTAAAAAAAAAAAGATTGCTCAAAAGGTAGTGCATGGTAGAATAGAATGGTTCTTTCGACAGGGTTTAGCACTTACGAAGTACATAAATTTTCTCCCAATGGCTGTAAGCTACGGTGTGCAGTCATTTCATCTTACTTAGGACTGGTCCTATATACACTGTGGTTCAAAGCTCCGGTGAGTTAATCGCCGAGTAACGATAAAATCTGTGGCGACAGCCCGTGATCAGGATATAGGCCCGACTGTGGGTATACAGGCCTTGTTCGCTGCGAGCCCAGCGCCCTTGCCACCTATACCACAGGAAGATATTCCCAGTACTCATCTGATAGCAGGCTAAGTGGATCCGGGACCTCCTGCAGTGACTGGAACGAAGAAAATTCCCCATCTCTATGCGGGACTGAATCCGCGACTCCAGGGTTGGGGAGTAGTGCTCTACCCTCCAGAGAAATTTATTCTAAATTTGATGTGAATAAATGTTATATTTGCGAGACCATTGTTAAAGAGATTTCTCTTGATTTGTAATGCACCATAGAAAAGTACAGGATGACAATTACTCAACTATATGAAAAAAATCTTAGTTACGAACTACGGCATTTACACACTATATTCAACATGTAGACATGTATTCGGATTTAGATTATGACATGTTCAATATGCCTGCCATCATTGGTGATGTCTGGTTGGTTGATTTGGGGGAGGGGCCAAACAGCGAGCTCATCGATCCCATAGGATTAGGGAAGGATGGGGAAGGAAGTCGGCCGTGCCCTTTCAAAGGAACCATCCCGGCATTTGCCTGAAGCAATTTAGGAAAGTCATGGAAAAAACTAAATGAGGATGGCAGGAGGTGGCTTTGAACCATCGTCCTCCGGAATGGGAGTCGAATGTATTGGCGATAATGTGGCGCAGTTGAATAGCGACGTTCTGCATGACCCGCTGAAGTGTTGGATGATCGATGCTGTCGATGACCTCTTGAACGGCTGTTTTCAGCTCAGGCGCCACAAAAAGAAGTCGCATGTGTTCTGATCTGGAGAAAATGGCGGCTAATAGAGTCCCATGCCAGTGGCCTCTGGGTACCCAGAACCAGAATGCGGACCCCAAAGTGCTCCTCCAGGACGTCAAACACTCACCTGCTTCGATGGATTCCAGCTCCGCCTTGCATGAACGACATATTGTCGAAATCAGAGTCAGTTTGGATATTGAGGATGAGATCATGTTCCTAAACCTTCGCGAACCGCTCGGTAGTCACCGTGCCTTCAAGGAATATCGCAGCGATTATTCCGAGACTGGACATTCACATCACACAGCTACTCGTTGAGAGTGAAGAGACTTCTCGATCGCGAAATGCGGATTCTCGGTCGCCCAAGTGCGCCAAATTTTCTTATTGACGAACCTAATCAAATGAACGTGGGCTTCGTCTCTAAACCAAACCATGCATGCGCATACTAATTCCCATCATGCCCCGCCGCCAGCCGTTCAGTTTGCACGAACTAACACAAACCGCTATAAGTTACGACGATTTTATTTCATACAGTTCAATAATTGTCACTCCGTATTTGTAAACTAAAAATAAGTTAGAACGTATGACGCTAGATTCTGCGTGCTGTTTCTTACAAGTGGAACGACCCGCATCACTGACAAGTTTCAGAAGAGCATTCATTAACATGCAAAGACATTTATGAAAGTCAAATCATGGCATGAAGTTGAACAGAACAGTAGAAAGTTTTTTACTGAAACGTGAATTTTCGTACCAATTATAAAATCATTGCAAGACACTAAACAAATTGACAGCAACAATAAGGAAACTTGTCTTAACGAGACAACGAATTCAACGGGTGGGAAAGGTTGGAATAAGTTCAACCGCCAACCGTTAATTAAATTGAAATATTACGTCCTTGGCGTGTCTGCACGCGGGGCAGACTCAACTCGCGTGCGTATGTACTAACGAGAGGTTGGCTAGAGAACTTCCTTCCGGCTATCCCAGAAAGCCTTCATTGACAGGCGGTAGTGGTTATTGGTTCAAAAAAATTACTAAAGAATGCCGCGAGACTTATGTTTCTAGATACATGTCAGTCCCGAGTGTTGATGAAAACGACTTCAGTTGTAATGTGTACAACATTAGTAAATAGGAAAGGAATAAAATTTAACAATAATCTGTTACATGTTTAAGGCTAATGCAAAGCCATTGTAAGCCACCGAGAAGCGATTAGAAGCGGCGCTCGTGGTAATGCAGGCTTTTACATTCAAATTTGGAAACAGTACTTGGGCAGCAACGACAAAATTCTAATCAGGAGGCTGAGCTGCATCACGAACTGAGAGACATCGTAATTCGTTAAGTCACAAAGTAATGACCAAAGCAAAGGCTCCTACTGCAACAGGAGGAACACAGGAAACACCAAGCTTCCAGACGCAGTCACTGTTCAGAAATGACACTTGCTCGGTTAACTTAGCCGCGAGAGATACACTATGTGAACAAAAGTATCCGGACACCCCCCAAAACACACGTCTTTCATATTAGATGCATTGCGCTGCTACGTACTCCATCAGTAGTCATTTCACGTCGTGAGAGAGAGAATCGGGTGCTCCACGTAACACACGAACTTAGAACATGGTCAGGTGATTGGGTGTCACTTGTCATATGTCTGCACGCGAGGTTTCCACACTCCAAAACATCCCTAGGTCCACTGTTTCCGATGTGATAGTGAAGTGGAAACGTGAAGGTACACGTAAAGCACAAAAATGTACAGGCCGACCTCCTCTGTTGACTGACAGAGACCGCCAACAATTGAAGAGGGCCGTAATGTGTAATAGGCAGACATCTATCCAGACCATCACGCAGGAATTCCAAACTGCATCCGGATCCACTGCGAGTACTATGCCAGAGGTGAGAAAACTTGGAGTCCATGGCTGAGCGGCTGCACATAAGCCACACATCACGCCGGTAAATGCCAAACGACGCCTCGCTTGGTGTAAGGAGCGTAAACATTGGATGATTTAACAGTGGGGTGACGCATCACGGTACACAATGTGGCGATGCGATAGCAGGATGTGGGCATTGCGAATGCCCGGTGAACGTCATCTGCCAGCGTGTGTAGTGCCAACAGTAAAATTCGGAGGCGGTGATGTTAGGGTGTGATCGTGTTTTTAATGAAGGGGGCTTGCACCTCTTGTTGTTCTGCGTGTCACTATCACAGCACAGGCCTACATTGATGTATTAACACCTTCTTGCTTCCCACTGTTGAAGAGCAATTCGGGGATGGCGATTGCATTTTTCAACACGATCGAGCACCTGTTCATGATCCACGGCCTGTGGCGGAGTGGTTGCGCGACACTAACATCCCTGTAATGGACTGGCCTGCATAGAGTCCTGCCTTGAATCCTACAGAACACCTTTGGGAGGTTTTGAAACGCCGAATTCGTGCCAGGCCTCAGCGACCAACATCGATACCTCTCCTCAGTGCAGCACTCCGTGAAAAATTGGCTGCCATTCCCCAAGAAACCTTGCAGCACCTGACTGAACGTATGCCTGCGAGAGTGGAAGCTGTCAACAAGGCTAAGGGTGGGCCAACACCATACTGAATTCGAACATTACCGAAGGAGGGCGCCACGAACTTGTAAGTCATTTTCAGCCAGTTGTCCGGATACTTTTGGTCACATAATGTATTAGAGTTCCCAAACGTGGTAATCGGGCAGATCTTGTGAGGTGGCTGATGATGAAAATCTCTGTGTTCTCTGAAGCCTGGCGTTGCAGCAAACGGCTCCCTCCCGCTTGCTACCCCCAGAGTTTGCCCGTGGCCATCCGCCGAGATGCCTCCCCCCCACGTTCTCCTCGGAAACATGCCCAACGTATTCAGGAGCCAATCGGCCACCACCTATAGGATCCGCAACACGGGGTGCACGTCCAGCACGTACGCCGAACTCAAAATTAATCCTTTTGCGCGCTCCGCCGTCTTCGCCAATGCTCACGTGCTCATTGCTTCGCAAGCCGAGTGCTCCACGCTACGAAGACAAACCTGTACGGGGCGCGGCGCGACCTATCGATTCTCGCAACGCCTGAGATAGAAGAAAGGGACTATTCAAAGTGACAGAAAGTGAAGCCCTAAGATAGTCAATGAAGAGCATCAGCAAGAAAATGTATCTAATCTTAATTTTGATGGGCCAATGCTAGTTAAAAGTTCTACACTGGGCTTCCAATAGTTCCCCATGTCTATCCAGGGTTTATGACTCTAGAATCTGGGTTTCTCCAGAGAGCCTAAATCAAGTGATTTATGTGTTTTTGTGAATACTGCTAATGCTAGAAACAGTGCTAATAAGCTCCTCGGTTACTTAGGTGTTACATGCTGAATCAAAGAGCTTATCTCTAAATTGGTTTGCACAAGCAGAGAATTTAGATGATACCTTTAGTTTAATTTAAATGGTACTATGTCATGAAAGTGACTCGTTGGCTCTGTGAGTAAGTGTCAGACTACCAGTCGAAACATCTGCAGTCAATCCCCATTAATCCAAAGTAGTTTTTCCCAGTTATCGATCATTCCTCTTTCGACAATGATTTTTTAATGTGAAAAGTGTCAAGTTTCTCTGTGGTTCTGTGATTAAGTGTACGTGCCACAATAGTAGGCTAGGTAAGATATTTGAAACGTCAAAGGAAGGCAAGACTGTGCCACAAACAACAGAGCTATGCCTACTGATGATGAGCTAAAGTTTTGATCGTAGACAGCTTTATCTTTTACCATTTCAAGTGGTGAAGCCATGACTTCCTACTAAAGAATCGGCTATTTTCTTCTCACTAAGTAAAGCAGCCCTACACGTCTGAGTGTGGGTCTGCAGTTGCGTTTTGTCTGCCACAGCTAGATAGTAATAATTGATACTTTAGTGTTCTGGGCTTCCTCACACTCTGCATTGGCAGATTTATCAGTGGTTTAGCGTGAATCTTCGTCCGTATGGTGGATAATGGTCAACTATCGTTAAAATATAACTACGCCTTAGCCTATATCAGATTGTAGTAATGATATACGACATACAACTGGCGTCACAAGCTGTGATATGGTCGCGAATCTACCAGAGATCATGAAATTGTAAAATAAATTTCTTTATTTCCGCCCATGACCACAAACTCGGAATACCGGTTTCGGTCAGCAATGACCATCTTCAGATCTGTTTTAAATACATGTTCTAATATAGTGGAGCCATAGTGATATCGTAAAAAAAGTCTTATAATTAGTGTGTTAATTATTTGGAGCAAGTTTTAAGTCGATATTTTTAAGCTGAAAGCAATTCCTCTGTTGTCTTTTCATAAGTAAAACATTGCTTCAATTTCTTTTTAGATCAAATCTTACGAAGTGCCTTTGGAGAAACTATTTACTGCCATTTCTTCAGAGTTTTGAATTCGTTTAAAAGCCGTTCACAGCTAAATGTTGTACTTGTCTGGATGTATTTATTCGTAATCATAATACAAAAGTGTCAAATATTCCGTATGTTCGTTAAACAGCGACTACGCATCAAATTCGTTTTAATACACTTTATCGAATTTGAGACGCCTAGACGAGATAATGAGTACGGAATCCCACTTCTCAGCTATGTAGGTACCTGGAACACCACCAGAGTTCCCAGATTATTTCTCTTTCATGATTAGGGAAGGAATATGATAGCATCAGATTAATTTCCGGTTGCACATCTGCTCAGATTTCAAGCTAAATCGATGCCACAGATTCTCATTAAAACAGGGAAACGTATCCCTTCATTACGCAGAGCTGAAATCTAGGCCAAACTATTAATCCAGTACTCTTTACGTCAGAACGCTATCGATATACTGAATGCAATCAGTATCTTGAAACGGGGTGATAGAAGCAACCGCACTCGTTGTGTGCCTTTGCTATCAGTGGTGTCACAGAACTCCTGGCTACCACATCGTATTGGATGTAACACTGTGTAGCGATAACTTACACACTGTCTAAATTTCAATCTTTCTCCTGTACATAAATGGTGTAATGTGTACTCCATTATATGAAAACTTGTGATCTATTGTAAGTGCAATTGTTTCGTTTATTTTTCTACAATTCTCAAAGTATTCCCAGTTTAATTAATATAACAAAAAAAATTAAAAGAAACTGGGGTCAGCCTGCCCAAACGCTCTATCGATAACCGATGAGGTGAATATTTCAGATTATATGTTTTTCCAGACAACACCGTGTCTTCAAAGACCAAAGTATGAGCAATCCTTTACCTTGAACGATTCTGTTGGTTTCTCTTCAGGATGACGAATTTATTCCAATTAGGAAGGCGCCGCCTGCGATCCTATTTTTCTATGCAGTTGTTCAGTTTTCTGGTCCTGTCTGCAGTTTCCCGTAACAGGTAAAGCTTCGTCTTCGACATTCAGTCATGAACTGTAATCCGTGGTCAGCTCCGTTTTGTACACATCATAGAACACTGTGCATCTTTTTTAAGATTGAATTTACGAATGACACGTAGTTGATAGTTTGGGTAATATGTACTACCATGTCAAAGGTATCCGGAAGCTGTGAGTGGGCATTAATATGTGGTTTTTCCACCCTTCGTCCTTACTACAGCTTGACCTTTGGTGGCCTACTTACAGTGAGGAGGTATCTGAATGTAGGCATAGAATGGCAGCCCATATTTCCTCAAGAGCCAAACCAGAGGACGTTACGATAATGGAAGCTTGGGTCTGCAGCGAATACTATGTTCTAACTCATTCCAAAGGTTTTCGGTTGGGTTCAGGAATGTTATTGTTTACAAATCATTGCGTCACAGATGTTACTTGGTGATAAGTGCATTATCATGCTGATACAATCATCTCTCCAAACTGTTCGTCTAGTACACACAGTAAACAATGTTGTCAAACGTCTTCATACTTTTCCGCATTTAACTTTTTCTTAATGGCAATACGAGACCACACCCTAATTACGAAATGCACCCCCATTACGTAACACCACCTCCTGCCTACTTCACAGGCAGTTGAGCCGTGCTGCGGCTCGCGTTGGTGCTGTTGTAGGTTTCCGTCCTCTGTTGGAGGCCAGACAGTATCGTTTAGTTGACACGGTTGCGGTTGTTTGTATTCTTCTTGTGTTAACTGGCGCCACGGCGTTATCGATATATAGTAACTGTGGCCCTATCTTTAAGGTGAAGTCGTTTTTCTTCCGGGTCGTGTGAGTAAGCAGTTCGGTCGGGGAATCCAGAGAAGCCAAGAAGGTAGTGCGGGGAACACGCCGGGACCAGTGGCGGCACGCATGCACTGCCAGATGGAAGGGCTGCGGTCGCGAGGGTACGCGCCCTAGTCGTCAACCGGATCCGGATCCGGACTTGAGTGGATTTCAATCCTAGCAGTGAAACCTCCACTACTGTGAGATCTCGCGATTCTCCAGTGGCTTTGGTTCGTGTCGCTGCTCGCTGTGTCGCCGAGACGAAGAGCAGCGAGTGGAGTGCTCGGAGCAAGGCGGATCTATTTAGCTGTCCTCAATTTTTTGTTACTAATTGCTGCATTCTATGTGTTACTACACTCCTGGAAATGGAAAAAAGAACACATTGACACCGGTGTGTCAGACCCACCATACTTGCTCCGGACACTGCGAGAGGGCTGTACAACCAATGATCACACGTACGGCACAGCGGACACACCAGGAACCGCGGTGTTGGCCGTCGAATGGCGCTAGCTGCGCAGCATTTGTGCACCGCCGCCGTCAGTGTCAGCCAGTTTGCCTTGGCATACGGAGCTCCATCGCAGTCTTTAACACTGGTAGCATGCCGCGACAGCGTGGACGTGAACCGTATGTGCAGTTGACGGACTTTGAGCGAGGGCGTATAGTGGGCATGCGGGAGGCCGGGTGGACGTACCGCCGAATTGTTCAACACGTGGGGCGTGAGGTCTCCACAGTACATCGATGTTGTCGCCAGTGGTCGGCGGAAGGTGCACGTGCCCGTCGACCTGGGACCGGACCGCAGCGACGCACGGATGCACGCCAAGACCGTAGGATCCTACGCAGTGCCGTAGAGGACCGCACCGCCACTTCCCAGCAAATTAGGGACACTGTTGCTCCTGGGGTATCGGCGAGGACCATTCGCAACCGTCTCCATGAAGCTGGGCTACGGTCCCGCACACCGTTAGGCCGTCTTCCGCTCACGCCCCAACATTGTGCAGCCCGCCTCCAGTGGTGTCGCGACAGGCGTGAATGGAGGGACGAATGGAGACGTGTCGTCTTCAGCGATGAGAGTCGCTTCTGCCTTGGTGCCAATGATGGTCGTATGCGTGTTTGGCGACGTGCACGTGAGCGCCACAATCAGGACTGCATACGACCGAGGCACACAGGGCCAACACCCGGCATCATGGTGTGGGGAGCGATCTCCTACACTGGCCGTACACCACTGGTGATCGTCGAGGGGACACTGAATAGTGCACGGTACATCCAAACCGTCATCGAACCCATCGTTCTACCATTCTTAGACCGGCAAGGGAACTTGCTGTTCCAACAGGACAATGCACGTCCGCATGTATCCCGTGCCACCCAACGTGCTCTAGAAGGTGTAAGTCAACTACCCTGGCCAGCAAGATCTCCGGATCTGTCCCCCATTGAGCATGTTTGGGACTGGATGAAGCGTCGTCTCACGCGGTCTGCACGTCCAGCACGAACGCTGGTCCAACTGAGGCGCCAGGTGGAAATGGCATGGCAAGCCGTTCCACAGGACTACATCCAGCATCTCTACGACCGTCTCCATGGGAGAATAGCAGCCTGCATTGCTGCGAAACGTGGATATACACTGTACTAGTGCCGACATTGTGCATGCTCTGTTGCCTGTGTCTATGTGCCTGTGGTTCTGTCAGTGTGATCATGTGATGTATCTGACCCCAGGAATGTGTCAATAAAGTTTCCCCTTCCTGGGACAATGAATTCACGGTGTTCTTATTTCAATTTCCAGGAGTGTATTTGTTAAAATCAACCAGCGGTATTTTTCCTGCCTGGCGGCCGCCAACTCCCCAGTGACCTGCCCTTGTAGGTTAGTGTGTGTAACGGCAGTGTACGTTTCCTAGCCTTGCCGCTGTTGTCCGTTAAGGCGTGTAGTTTTGTCAATTTCCCTGATTTGTAGGTCGGATGGTGTTTCTTCTATTCTGGTAGTAGTGGTTCCTTTCTTCTTTCGGAAGCTCTGAACACGTAGTGCGGACCGCGGGCTCCGGCTTTGGCGTGGTGTTCCATCGTTGCATTGGTTATCTGACGTTAGATAGCTTCAGCGATTATCATTAGTCATTTGTTAGACTGCCACTAACCTGAGTTACGATCTTGTGAAGTGAATGCATATCTTGGCTGCCTTTCTCATCGCTCGCAAAAGTGTTTTTGCCTGACCTACTCAGAGGTCGATTCCAGGAGCACCGTCTGTGACTAGCCCTTGTGTTTTATTTTTGTGTTATTATTTTATTACTGTTTTACCATGTTACCATCATTTGTCCCACCTGTTTTCTGAACAGTTGCTTGTCCTTTTGAATTAACCTTGTTTTTATATTTGCTGTTCTATTGAATGTTTCTAAATTTTTGTAATATAATTGCCATTCTCGGCGTTACAGAAAGCTTAAACGGTTGTGCTACCAAGTTTACTATCATTTTGTATCACCTGTTTGGTGATCAGTTACCTATCTTTTAAATATTGCTACTGCCTTTCTGTTTGACAATATGTTTTTTTTATAATTGCCATTCTTGGCGTTAAAGGCCTTCAGCCGCGACTGTCGCTAATTGTCTTAAAATTCTAATGAGGCATTGTATTTTAGCAGTTAACCTTTAAGACCTTGGTGATTAGTTTTGCAATATTTTATTGTGACTGGTAGCGGATATTTTTGTACACCCTATAAAGGAACAGTCATGGAGTTCGACAGCATACACTATGAATAAAATTCATTTAAGTTAAACAATTCTTAATTTATTGCCATTATTTTAATTCGCTGTTGATTTTAAATAAATTGCGTGTGATTAAAAGAAAAGCCAACCAATAGTAACTGATTATGGCCCCGTTTACAATCGTAACCGAATCCTGCCTACCTTGACCACAAGGTCCCAGTAGCACTTCACATAATGATAGACAGCTTCCTATAGTCATTCGCCAAGAAGAAATCGTTCCTCAGGGTACAGAGTGATTTATTATTCCGATTTCAGACATCCTCTGTCCCCAGGCGTCGCTCTTGATAGTACAGTAAGCTACGCTTAGCGTTCGGGAACATTATGAGAAGCTTCTCGATCACTGTATCCTAATTCTTTTAACTCTTCTTTACTGTCTTATCCAATTCCGATGGCATTTTCCGGCAGTTCATGTCACAAACCGAGCGACATGGCGTAGTGGTTAGCGCACTGGACTCGGATTCGGGAGGACGTCAGTTCAAACCAGCAACCAGCCATAAGGGTTCAGGTTTTCCGTGATTTTCCTAAATCACTTCAGGCAAATGCCGAGACGGTTACCTTGAAAGGGCACGGCCATCTTCTTTCCCCATCCTTCCCTACTCCGAAGGGACAGATGATCTCGCTTTTTGGTCGCCTCCAGAAAATTAACCAACCAACCGTATCACAAGAACAGAATCGCGCCACAGTGGTTTCAGGAGCACCATAGCGAACTCACGTTGATCTCTGTCCACGAAATACGCCTGATATGAATCAGATGGAAGAGATCTGGCTCGCTGTCTTGTGCCGACTGTGTGCTCACAAATCCCCGGATCGTAAACTGCGTGACCTGTACGCAGACATCTGGTGCCCCATGTCTCCAAAAACCTACCAAGTACTTGTAGAAACGCTTATCTATTGCATTCCATTGGTGGATCATTACGTTATTAAGCACGTGGTTATAATCTTTTGGTTTATGTGTTTGTGGGAGTGTCTGTATGTAATACATCTCTTCGTTACTGATTCACTTTTGCAGTGCCCACATGCGTCGATTTGAAACATTATAAAATAGTATAGTTAAGGCGATGTACAGTGTAATTCTGTTTCGTCACGTCAAGACCGTGCATACGAGTTCAAAAATTTAAGGTTTTTGGGCCATAAGACAACCAGCCAAAATATCTCTTTAAAAGAGCACACTGTTTGCTTTGCCACGGTGTACATATGCGGGAGCTAGTACCAGGCGGTCATATGACTCTTCGTGGGTGACGTAAGATTTGGTAATGCAGTGTTGCGTATGCTCCAAACAGCTGTGCTGAATACGCGCATTAGTATGGATCGACATGTCTCGGCGGCCTAATGGATATTCAGTTAGCTAGGTGTGGAAGTACTATTAAATTGCCCACTAACAACAAATGAATATAATTTGTAAGTTGATATTAAACTATAAAGTAACCAAAACCAAATTGCAACTTTTCTGATGATAGCCAAAATAATTGTAATACAGAGAGAAATGTGTAAGTATCACTGTAGTAAATTTGTCTGCATTAAATGCATTTACACCTCAGCTGTTTAGCAAATTTACCAAAAAGTCTCTGTATCCAACATCACAGTCAGCATGTATGCCTAACAATCTATGCAAAATAATATCTTAATATATTAAGTAGGTAAGAACTTACCACCAAAACTGCTTCCATCATTACAACCTGTTCCGTGGCACAATAAATTCCACAGAATATATCTTCGGTACAGAAAAATTATAGTGTAACATTCCTTAAAGTAAGTGATAGTAGTGTAACAGTTATTCAGAAGCACTAAATTTTCAAATGAAACGCAAAATTCCACTTTCACTGTGTACCAAACCGTCAACATACAAAGCACATATCACATCCTAATTTGCCACTTACAGTATTAAATTTATTGGAATACCTGTTTCTGCAGTATATGTGTTCCCTTCTCTCTCTCTCTACATAATTTACTTTCTTTCGTTTATGTAATTTAATATAGCACTGTTTAATACTTACAGGTAAGATGAAATGTGTTTCAGTTATTGCATGGTAGATAATGAAGTGAAGCCTAATTCACAGTATGAAAATTTATTATTTCTGTTTTCTTATAAACAATAGAAAGATATCACGGAACTGTTTGTACTATTTATGCGAACTTATTGTTTGAGTCAATTTAACTCGCAACGCTTAATCGGTTGTAACGTATTTAAACACAACGAAAGAAGAAAGAGCTGTTTTTTCCCTTTTGTTTTAACGATAAACTTTATTATCTTATAGCAGCTTACGGTGAACTCTACAGAGTAATAGTAACCAAGAAACATAATTTTTGTGAAATATCAAACGAATGTAGACTTCATTCATTTTTCTAGATTAGCTTCTTGTCAGTGATGAGGTACTGAGAGCGATAGTTGAACCAAACAGACATTACAGTGCACTGTAATAAAAATGCTTGCGTGAAAAATATTATTTTCAATGTTGTTGAAAGCAAAAGTTTTCTACTTATTTCTTTGTGAAACTATAAAAGAAGAATTATAGGTGGAAAAAAGTCGCTGCACGACGGAACGCAAAATCACGTCCTGTCGCTGAACCCAGGCTACACGGAAACGATATAGGACATGCTGGGAAGGCCATAATTCACTCACAGGAACGGAGATATCACGAACTGCTGAGGTAAAAGCCGATCTTCACTGTTGAAAACATGTACCCCCATTTTTATTGCAGAATCAGATTCTACATTAAAAAAACAGCGCCAACTACCAAGAATCAAACGAAATATTTAAGACAAATTGTACGTAGTTTTTTTTATGTAGAATCTGATTCTGCGATAAAAAAATGGGCCTTCCCACTGGAAATTTTAAAGTTGCCTCCCGTCCCACCCCCAGGGGACTGGTGTGGCTCGCTAATTTTAGCACTACCAGATGTCCCCATCGAAAATAATTAACTTTGGATACTACACATTTTTTCGTGTGAAGCTTATTTTTAGAGTTATTCTGGTGTGTCAACTTAAAATTTACACCCTGTATATATATGTTGCACAACTGTATGACATCTATGTTGATATACGATAAGGAGAACGTATGATAGCAGTATAGTATTTGGTGTAAATTATCTTGACGAAAAACGTCATGGATATGACATGTTTCGTGTTAACTTATTATATGAAGATGGTTTTATTAGAGTGTTGTGAGATTGCTGTCGCATATCGTTATGCGAATTAGTATGTTTTTTGGCGCTATTTCGTGGTTATTTTAGTGAGAATATTGGAACTGATGCTTGGGAAGGTAGCATTAAGCCATTCACGCTGGGCTGATGTGACGCCGGGAATATTAAGACTTCTTTTGTCGGCAGAAGGTAATCTGTGAATATCATTAGATGAAGAGCACATCTTCTTTGGGCAAATAGCTGCTTTCATCGAAATCCGGCACCAAACCTCTTTGCGGCTATTGAAAGTTGGACTGGCGCCTGCACGCTTGTGGTCAGTGAATGGCGCAGCTCCCTACAGTCCCCAGAAAATTATTGAACATGACATTTTTGCCTTTCTGTGTGAAACTTCAAAGAGCAAGACATAACGGGACGATCCTATCAGATTGGGAGAGTCAGTCGCATTTTTTCTAAAAATTTGGCTCAGCCAATAGAATTGTGTCGCTCTAGGCAGTGCTATTGGTCCTTAAGGCTAACGAATCATGACGACACAGGTTTGACTCAGTATCAACTTCGCGTTTAAAAATGTGCGTCTTGTACGCGATAGGTGGGAAGGTTTCATAAATTTATGCACAATCTTCACTTGTCACATTGGCAACAGCATAGAGTCGTCCCCGCCATGTCGAGGTTTTTGAAATGGGTAGTTGAGAAGGTGCAGGGAAGTTATGAGATTCGGCAGCCAGATACAGTCTGTAGAGCTAGTTTCAGCGATCATCCTCGTGACCATCTGGTGCCGTTCAGCACACTTCATTGTTCTTGAGGAAATGTGAGTTCAAAACCTACGGTAGTGTGATCCACTTTCCGTGCAGATCGCTTACTTGTGTGTTTCTAACAAGCAACTTTTATTTAACGATTCGATTTAATGTAAACTGTAATTCTGGGTCATTTAACTTTTACGTGAACTGCGCAAGGATTCCAGTTCTTTATTCTATGTGCAGTGTGCTACATAAATTCTGGTACCTCCCACACTGTTAGCGTCACACTTGATTAATTTTATTGACTATTCAGATAAGTTTTTTGTGTCAGCATCTTTTTAATTTCATGAAACATTCAGAGCAAATAAGACTCCTGTTGTATTCAGACTTAAAGATCCTTTAAAGTGTCCCACAACTTTTCGTGACTAGGTGATCCATCAAATTTAAATACAACCTGTCGTATACCCAAACGGTTAACTTCAACGGGTCAGTATTCTCCTTGTGTACAGTAGCCAAGTACGAAGTTAATTTACTTATTATTTTGTGATAACCACGAACATTGCAGTCACTAGTTTTGTGCTACTACATGTGGTTTTATTAACTAGGGAGAGTTGAGTGCATTATCCCTAGAAAAATAGGTTGGCTTTAATCTATACTAATAATAAACATGTAAAACTGTCGTTTGTCTGTGAATATGCTCTCCAAAACTTCTAGACGAATTTTGATGTTTTTTTTTGTGTCGGTAATGTGAACATAGTTTGGTTCACCGTGTGGGTTTGATTCATCAAAATCTCGCCGCGGAAAGAAATATATTCATACATTTTATAAAAACAAATGTACTGTACGTATGTGTGTATGTTCCACATCTCCGAAAACCGTGGACCGATTTCAACCAAAATTGGCACATATATCATTTAATGTCTGGAAATAGTAGTTGTGGGGTTAGAATCACCTGCCTATGAAAGGGGTTATGGTGAGGTGAAAAAGAAGTGTAGGCCACGACACGCGAATATCTCAATTTTAGTCACCCACCATTTGAGCACTTAGTGACTAGCAACGAACTTTACACACAGTTTCAAAACTTTACGAAAATTTTTCTCGTTTACAACCCCCACAAATTGATGAAAGGAAAAAAGTTTATCGCTTACTACATTCTCTCTGTTCATGCAGTGAAACTGTCGCATCAGGCATAACGTTTTAATTCATTCCTACTTTGATACTACGAGGGTCGTTCAATGAGTAATGCCCCACATTTAAAAAAAAAAGCCATTAATATACATAGACAAACGTCCTTGTTATGCTTTACATTTGATGTTTGTTCTGTGCCCCGGTGAAGTTTTGAAGCGTTCTGGCAGATGGCAGAGCTGTAGTACAGCGTCAAAATAGCGTCTACATACGACTCACGTTACAAGCAGCGTGCTGTTATTAAATTCTTGTGTGAAGAAAAAGAACAGCGTTTGTGTGCTGTGTATGGTGATGCTGTAGATGATGGGAGTACAGATGGGCGATGGATAAAGAAAGTTACAGCCTCAGGAACTGCAGAAACAGAGCTCCATGATCAGCCACGCTCGGGACGTCCTGTCACAGCCACTGCTCCAGATATGCTAAATTGTGCGGATGCTATTACTCGTGCCGACCGGCGCAACACAACTCGACACCGGGCCGCTTAAAGATTCTCTACAGGGAACACACTTTGAAGATGACGAGAGTGTCAGCCATGCAGTGAAAACATGACTACGCCTACAGGACAAGAGCTTTTACCAGCAGGAAATACACGCTCTTCTACAACGTTGGCGTACGGCCATAGAAAGTGGTGGAGACTACTTACAAGGGAACCTCCCCATCGCACCCCCCCTCAGATTTAGTTATAAGTTGGCACAGTGGATAGGCCTTGAAAAACTGAACAAAGATCAATCGAGAAAACAGGAAGAAGTTGTGTGGAACTGTGAAAAAATAAGCAAAATATACAAACTGAGTAGTCCGTGTGCAATATAGGCAACATAAAGGAGAGTGTAGGCGCAGTAGCGCCGTTGTCTCGTGGTTAGCGTGAGCAGCTACGGAGCGAGAAGTCCTTGGTTCAAGTCTTCCCTCGAGTGAAAAATTTACTTTCTTTATTTTCGCAAAGCTATGATCTGTCCGTTCGTTCATTGACGTCACTGTTCACTGTAATATGTTTAGTGTCTGTGTTTTCTGACCGCACCGCAAAACCGTGCGATTAGTAGACGAAAGGACGTGCCTCTCCAATGGAAACCGAAAACATTTGATCACAAGGTCATAGGTCCACCGATTCCTCCACAGGAAAACACGTCTGATACATTCTATACGACACTGGTGACGGCATGTGCGTCACATGACGGGAATATGTTGTCGACCCACCTAACTTGCACTCTTGTCGAATGGGTAAAAAGATTCTTCTACCTAGCCCGATTTAGGTTTTCTTGTAGATGTGATAATCACTCCCAAAAAACTGATGAAAACATAATAGTTTGTCACACAAACAGAAAATAAAAAATTAAACTTTTCACTCGAGGGAAGACTTGAACCAACGTCCTCTCGTTCCGCAGCTGCTCACGCTTACCACGGGACCACAACGCTCCTGTGCTTACTTTATTCTTGATGTTGCCTATCTTGCGCATGGACTACTCAGTTTATATATTTTGCTCATTTTTTTATAGTTCCACACAACTTCTTCCTGTTTTCTCGATTGATGTGTGTTCAGTTTTTCAAGGCCTATCCACTGTGCCAACTTATAACTAAATCTGAGGAGCGTGCGATGGGGAGGTTCCCTTGTTAGAAAAATAGGACATGGACAAGAGATGTTGGTGTACATTGCCACCGAATTCTGACTCTTACCAATAAATACGTTCTGAGAAAAAAATGTGGGGCATTACTTACTGAACGACCCTCATATATTCGCAACACATTTAGCACACAGTATCCACATATGCCGCTGAATGTACCTACAAAAATATATCATTAACAGAGAGAAGGGGAAGAGGAAATGGACATACAAAAGAGAGAGGAGGAGATGGACAGGGAGAGGGGGGACGGAGGTAGCAAATGGATAAAGAGAGGGGAAAGATGATACGGGCAGAGAATCGGGGCGGCGGTGGAAGCGATGGACAGTGACAAGGGGAATATAATACACACCCGGGCAACCCCGAGTACTCAGTTGGCTCACAATATAACCACGAGACAAGTTGTTTTAAATGTATTTCACGCCGATTTGAAAATGTTCTTCCTTTTAAAACTGATCGTCAGTATTACTCATAAAATCAGTTTACGGTGAAAACAAGGCTTATCAAGTGTACAACTGGTGTTTGACGGTGTTAGCGCGTAATCGCCTCGGGACCGGTCGTGGATTGCTAACATTTTGCTTAGTGTGTTGAAGTTGCCTGAACTTTCGTGTTCTTCGGTCCGAGGAACTCATTGTTATCTGGCACTCGTGTAGCTGTGTACTGAAGGACGTGCGAAGCCGGCACCCTTACGGAGTACGCGGGCAGGTGAGGTCTCGGTGCTGGCTGGGAGGCGCCGGCTGCCGGTGGCAGCCGCAGAGGCGTGCGCGCGACGCGGCGCCACCTGGCGCTGGCGGCCGGCTGTCCCCTGATGGACGAGCTGACGCGGCGCCCACCACTCAATCACCCGGCCCTGTCTCTCAAGTGACACGCCTGCTCCAACCCCTGACTCACTTTCGCTCGACTTACTGCCCGGCACAGAATACCTATCCAGGTCGCATACTCCGGAGGCCAGTCTACTCATTTTTGAGTCTTGAAGAATGTTAGGAATTAGCGCCGACAGCTGCTGATAAATTTTCTTTATTCGAGAACCAGGCCTTCATCGGATTCATAAAATCATTTAAAACATCGTACTAGGCGTAAAATCAGTGACGAAAAATCTCCTAATATGACGCTGTAAATGTTTTCATGAACCTGATGATGGTCTATGGACCGAAACGGCCTGTTCAACAAAGAAAATTTATCAGCAGTTCTTGGCGGTAAATCATGATATTCTCCAAGGCTTTACGAGCTGTGGGACAGCACCTACTTAAAATACTGTTGAGTTGCTTTTCTTATGGCTCTCGTTAATGAGAAAACCATTTGGGAAGCGACAATTTGTTTGTATGATCTAAAATTATGTGAGCATACGTTTGGTATAAGCATCACCGTCTCTCCACTTGGTTTTGTGTAATGGGTTACAGAATTCGTGGTTTTCAAATGTATTGTGGCATCTTACAGGCAACTTATATTTTTTGAATAAGATGATCTTCATCAGTAGCATGTGGCGGAACCAGTATTTTACTTCTGAACACGTGATCATATTTCAGGAAAAATGCAGTGTCGACAGTGGGTATGCAAAACTAACGTGTTGGGAAACAATTTAGTTTTGGAAAACAGAGCGATGAGGAGAGGGAAACATACAAGGTAATCGGGTAATGTAAGCACAAAATAGGGCAAGACGACGAAAACAACATGTAGATGAAACTGATGTAGATGTAGATCATGCAGTACAGTTCAGTACGACGAAAAGATTTTTAACTGCCCAGAAGAATATAGGAATATGAAAAATGAGAACACAGTGCAAAGTATTTGCACCATGACGTGTTTATGTAATCTCTGTGAGTTCTGCGTATTCTAGCCTCTGACTGTTGATAACGGGTTTATTCTGGAACGTTTCCGGCCGTCAATGAAGAAAATGTTGGTGCAGCTATGTGGTTTTTATACAGAAGGTCTCTTTCAAGAATTTACTAAATCTAGCCTTCAGCTAGCGTTCATTCCGTCGTATGAGGACCACTGCTCTCACGGTTTGCCAGATGTGTTTTACTAACTTTGTGGCTGGATGTTTTTCCCCTACCACAATGCCCTCACCGCAGTTTTCAGTTCACCTACGGAAGAGTAGCCGTGTGTGCTTTGTGAGTGAGTTGGGTGAACTTCTAAATGTGTTCAAAATATTTTTGTGTGGCATTTTCTGAGCAACAGTCTAGCATTTAATGTTGATCGTGTTGAGCACCATAGCTTATTGGCACTTGTGTTAATTATCGATGAAGACCATCTCCGCTCAGTTGCTACACATTTATTGTGTGACGACCGGTTTCATTCTTAGAACACATTCAGGTTGTTTTCACAGTTAAGTAAAACATGAAATAAGGTTGAAGCTGTAGCATCTTCATGAAATAAGCAACTCACACTGCCAACAGACTTACGATAAAACCTCACCGAATTGTGCCAAAATCGTGATGTAAATGGTGCGGCTCTCGTATACAGTGTTGAAGGCCAAATCCGAAACCATGATCACCAGCATTCTGCCGTCCGCTTGGCGGAAGCGTGGTGAGCAGACACTGCGTGCTGTGTACACTCTACGGTCCGGGCAGGACCCCTCCACGAGAGAAGCAAAATTAAACACTCGGCCTCTTGAGCGCGTTAAGCAGTTGTGCGACCATAATCGTTACAAGCAAAGACAAAGCCTTGAGTACATTAAAGAGTAAAACCAGCTACACAGTTATCCAAAACAATTAAAAAATGCCAGCAAAGGCTAACCAAACAATTATGCACGACAGGAAGGGAACAGATGATAACAGTTTACAGAAAACTGCATCGCCATTCTACAGACATCACTGTAAGTAAATAATTATAAAATTCGGTTGTAAAATAATCATGTAAAATATATGAGAAATGGTAATTACGATCCCACAAAAAGCTCATAATTCATGAACAAGATAGTTGAAAAAGACTTAATATCACTGAATATATGAAAGCGGTAAAATAACAAAACTGTTTGTTTTCGTCATACGTTGTTAATATAAGGGACGATTAGAAAGTTTCCGTTCGAAGGCCGTGCAGTCTAGAATCGGTATGCCAATCAGGCAAAATCGCCTGCGTGCTGAGGTTGTCATTTCACCAGCGCACCAGGTTGAGGATACCAGTTTGGTAAAACACCGTGTCCTGCTGCATGATGAATCCGTAACTGCCAGCTGCACATCTTCGTCCTATAGGGACGGTTGACCCTTAAAGGCCATTTTTAAGGGACCGAAGGCTTGGTGATTGCATGATGAGAGATTAGGACAGTGTGGGGGGGGGGGGGGCGGGCGCGGTTTGCGGGTATCTGCCATTTTAATTGACTTAAAGTTCTGCGTTACATTTGCTATTTGGGGGCGTCTTGTGCCGAATCGCGACCGGCACGGAACTTGACGCACCATTCCACAATGGTGGTTTCTGACAGACGTGCTGCCCCATACACACTCTTTATTCTCTAGTGGATATTTACCTACGTTTTTCGTTTGGCAACCAAGAAAAAGACTAGCACCCACATTTGTCCTGTTTCGATGAATCTGGTGATAACGTGACCATAGCTCACGTTTCCGCATTTACCGCAAGCATTTCGAAAATACACGAATGACACACTTGTTTACATGTCTGTGCTTATATACCCGCACTGGAGTCGGGCTACGTTGTTGCATATACGCTGCAGCAACGCCCTCAAACGAAGTTTTTGACCGCCTCTCTCACAATTACAATCGATATGTGTTAAGTTTGGTACTGTTATTTACAGTAGAAGAGAAACAAATGCTAGAGCTTACACAAAGCCGTACCGTCATTAGAGATAATTACGATATCGATTTTGAAGTGATTACATAAAATGTTAAAGAAGCATTATGTGTGAAAATACAAAAAGATTGTGACTACAGAATAGAAGCAGATATAACAAATATGTCACTGAACATATAAAAGAATTAAAAAATAAACTAACTGGATAGTTCTAGTCATGGATTTCGAACAATTTAAAAAGGAGCTGTCTTGAAGTTCCTACAGATTTGTACACTCCTGGAAATGGAAAAAAGAACATATTGACACCGGTGTGTCAGACCCACCATACTTGCTCCGGACACTGCGAGGGGGCTGTACAAGCAATGATCACACGCACGGCACAGCGGACACACCAGGAACCGCGGTGTTGGCCGTCGAATGGCGCTAGCTGCGCAGCATTTGTGCACCGCCGCCGTCAGTGTCAGCCAGTTTGCCGTGGCATACGGAGCTCCATCGCAGTCTTTAACACTGGTAGCATGCCTCGACAGCGTGGACGTGAACCGTATGTGCAGTTGACGGACTTTGAGCGAGGGCGTATAGTGGGCATGCGGGAGGCCGGGTGGACGTACCACCGAATTGCTCAACACGTGGGGCGTGAGGTCTCCACAGTACATCGATGTTGTCGCCAGTGGTCGGCGGAAGGTGCACGTGCCCGTCGACCTGGGACCGGACCGCAGCGACGCACGGACGCACGCCAAGACCGTAGGATCCTACGCAGTGCCGTAGGGGACCGCACCGCCACTTCCCAGCAAATTAGGGACACTGTTGCTCCTGGGGTATCGGCGAGGACCATTCGCAACCGTCTCCATGAAGCTGGGCTACGGTCCCGCACACCGTTAGGCCGTCTTCGCTCACGCCCCAACATCGTGCAGCCCGCCTCCAGTGGTGTCGCGACAGGCGTGAATGGAGGGACGAATGGAGACGTGTCGTCTTCAGCGATGAGAGTCGCTTCCGCCTTGGTGCCAATGATGGTCGTATGCGTGTTTGGCGCCGTGCAGGTGAGCGCCACAATCACGACTGCATACGACCGAGGCACACAGGGCCAACACCCGGCATCATGGTGTGGGGAGCGATCTCCTACACTGGCCGTACACCACTGGTGATCGTCGAGGGGACACTGAATAGTGCATGGTACATCCAAACCGTCATCGAACCCATCGTTCTACCATTCCTAGACCGGCAAGGGAACTTGCTGTTCCAACAGGACAATGCACGTCCGCATGTATCCCGTGCCACCCAACGTGCTCTAGAAGGTGTAAGTCAACTACCCTGGCCAGCAAGATCTCCGGATCTGTCCCCCATTGAGCATGTTTGGGACTGGATGAAGCATCGTCTCACGCGGTCTGCACGTCCAGCACGAACGCTGGTCCAACTGAGGCGCCAGGTGGAAATGGCATGGCAAGCCGTTCCACAGGACTACATCCAGCATCTCTACGATCGTCTCCATGGGAGAATAGCAGCCTGCATTGCTGCGAAAGGTGGATATACACTGTACTAGTGCCGACATTGTGCATGCTCTGTTGCCTGTGTCTATGTGCCTGTGGTTCTGTCAGTGTGATCATGTGATGTTTCTGACCCCAGGAATGTGTCAATAAACTTTCCCCTTCCTGGGACAATGAATTCACGGTGTTCTTATTTCAATTTCCAGGAGTGTACATTAAAAGAACAGACGCCAATGTTTACCCAACGCTGCACTGTCGTTAGGCAGATAAAGCAGTAAAAAACTGAGACCCAGATTTGGTCTTTAACATTAAATACGATAGACAGACAATTTATATAGTGATGTAGACACAACTAGTTGAAGTTTCATTTTAAGACTATTGGCAGTGTGAGTTGCTTACTTTATTCGTTAAGATGTTATAGTTTCAGCCGAATTTCTGGTTTTGTTTAACTGCACACAAACTGAAGATGCACTAAAAAGGGTGCCCAGTATAAGTCACTCTCTCATACAGTGGAAACGTGACAGCTTGAAAGTCTGGTGAAAATAAAGGGATAGCTATTTTGTCTTAGATGCCAATACTCAGCAGTTTTGAGCGAATATTGGTCAAACTTTCTATGCACGTGCAGCGTATATGCACGTTATTTGGTGGTGCAGTGGTTGGGTGAACTTATGGTCTAGCGATGGCATCTTTGACGAATAATAATGAAATGTCTTCGATTTCTTGTTCACACCCAGCCAACTTCTTAATAAAGTCTCTGGGAACACAGCGTCGAATTTTTGCGCCCGGTGTTCAAATCAAACCTTTTGTTTTTTCCTCTCTCTCTTGTCGCGGAAGTATGTAACAACATTTTTTTGTGACATTGTGAATTACAATCGGATTATTGACAAAAGAAATCAGCATTTCAAATCTTACTTTAATTACTTTTATCATCGCAATGCTTATATAATCTTATATAATTAATCTTAATTGACATTTGAAAATAAACTATGTTCTAGTATTTATTCCTTGCTTTGATCTGTACTTTTATGCTTCAAGAGAACTAGTGTGTTCCCCGTGTGATATCTACCACAAAAAAACATTAAACATTCGAAGCATAAGAATTCGGTGCATCACGATCAAATGGTTCAAATGGCTCTGAGCACTATGGGACTCAACTTCTGAGGTCATCATTCCCGTAGAACGTAGAACACTTAAACCTAACTAACCTAAGGACATCATACACATCCATGCCCGAGGCAGGATTCGAACCTGCGACCATAGCGGTCGCGCGGTTCCAGACTGTAGCGTCTAGAACCGCTCGGCCACGCATCACAATCAACGTGCTAAGTAACGTATTCCACAGTCACCTTTTGCCGTGTGAGTGTAACTACGAAAACATCCTCGTCAGTGTAGCTAAATAAATACCTCGCGACCTGGTGATAATTTCGCGACAACGGCGCATATCGAATCATTTTCTCGAAAACTGGAGCCGACACTTAATTATGAACCAAGTCGTGTATTTTATTTCCATCATTTCTGCTTGTGATGTACGATAAAAGTAGAGCACTTCTTTAATCGGTGAAAGCCATCCTTCACCTGTCAGTAAAAGCGTACGTCGCTGGGTTAAATTAAAGGCATGCACTTCGGCGGAATTAATTTTAATGAGTACGTCGATATTTCCCCCCCATGAACCATGGACCTTGCCGTTGGTGGGGAGGCTTGCGTGCCTCAGCGATACAGATGGCCGTACCGTAGGTGCAACCACAACGGAGGGGTATCTGTTGAGAGGCCAGACAAACATGTGGTTCCTGAAGAGGGGCAGCAGCCTTTTCAGTAGTTGCAGGGGCAACAGTCTGGATGATTGACTGATCTGGCCTTGTAAAATTAACCAAAATGGACTTGCTGTTCTGGTACTGCGAACGGCTGAAAGCAAGGGGAAACTACAGCCGTAATTTTTCCCCAGGGCATGCAGCTTTACTGTATGATTAAATGATGATGGCGTCCTCTTGGGTAAAATATTCCGGAGGTAAAATAGTCCCCCATTCGGATCTCCGGGCGGGGACTACTCAAGAGGTCGTCGTTATCAGGAGAAAGAAAACTGGCGTTCTACGGATCGGAGCGTGGAATGTCAGATCACTTAATCGGGCAGGTAGGTTAGAAAATTTAAAAAGGGAGATGGATAGGTTAAAGTTAGATATAGTGGGAATTAGTGAAGTTCGGTGGCAGGAGGAACAAGACTTTTGGTCAGGTGATTACAGGGTTATAAATACAAAATCAAATAGGGGTAATGCAGGAGTAGGTTTAATAATGAATAAAAAAATAGGAGTGCGGGTTAGCTACTACAAACAGCATAGTGAACGCATTATTGTGGCCAAGATAGACACAAAGCCCATGCCTACTACAGTAGTACAAGTTTATATGCCAACTAGCTCTGCAGATGATGAAGAAATAGATGAAATGTATGACGAGATAAAAGAAATTATTCAGGTAGTGAAGGGAGACGAAAATTTAATAGTGATGGGTGACTGGAATTCGTCAGTAGGAAAAGGGAGAGAAAGAAACATAGTAGGTGAATATGGATTGGGGGGAAGGAATGAAAGAGGAAGCCGCCTTGTAGAATTTTGCACAGAGCATAACTTAATCATAGCTAACACTTGGTTCAAGAATCATGAAAGGAGGCTGTATACATGGAAGAAGCCTGGAGATACTGACAGGTTTCAGATAGATTATATAATGGTAAGACAGAGATTTAGGAACCAGGTTTTAAATTGCAAGACATTTCCTGGGGCAGATGTAGATTCTGACCACAATCTATTGGTTATGAACTGCAGATTGAAACTGAAGAAACTGCAAAAAGGTGGGAATTTAAGGAGATGGGACCTGGATAAACTGAAAGAACCAGAGGTTGTAGAGAGTTTCAGGGAGAGCATTAGGGAACAATTGACAGGAATGGGGGAAAGAAATACAGTAGAAGAAGAATGGGTAGCTCTGAGGGATGAAGTGGTGAAGGCAGCAGAGGATCAAGTAGGTAAAAAGACGCGGGCTAATAGGAATCCTTGGGTAACAGAAGAAATATTGAATTTAATTGATGAAAGGAGAAAATATAAAAATGCAGTAAACGAAGCAGGCAAAAAGGAATACAAACGTCTCAAAAATGAAATCGACAGGAAGTGCAAAATGGCTAAGCAGGGATGGCTAGAGGACAAATGTAAGGATGTAGAGGCTTATCTCACTAGGGGTAAGATAGATACTGCCTACATGAAAATTAAAGAGACCTTTGGAGAGAAGAGAACCACTTGTATGAATATCAAAAGCTCAGATGGCAACCCAGTTCTAAGCAAAGAAGGGAAAGCAGAAAGGTGGAAGGAGTATATAGAGGGTTTATACAAGGGCGATGTACTTGAGGACAATATTATGGAAATGGAAGAGAATGTAGATGAAGATGAAATGGGAGATAAGATACTGCGTGAAGAGTTTGACAGAGCACTGAAAGACCTGAGTCAAAACAAGGCCCCGGGAGTAGACAACATTCCATTAGAACTACTGATGGCCTCAGGAGAGTCAGTCATGACAAAACTCTACCATCTGGTGAGCACGATGTATGAGACAGGCGAAATACCCTCAGACTTTAAGAAGAATATAATAATTCCAATCCCAAAGAAAGCAGGTGTTGACAGATGTGAAAGTTACCGAACTATCAGTTTAATAAGTCACAGCTGCAAAATACTAACGCGAATTCTTTACAGACGAATGGAAAAACTGGTAGAAGCCGACCTCGGGGAAGATCAGTTTGGATTCCGTAGAAATGTTGGAACACGTGAGGCAAAACTGACCTTACGACTTATCTTGGAAGAAAGATTAAGAAAAGGCAAACCTACGTTTCTAGGATTTGTAGACTTAGAGAAAGCTTTTGACAATGTTGACTGGAATACTCTCTTTCAAATTCTGAAGGTGGCAGGGGTAAAATACAGGGAGCGAAAGGCTATTTACAATTTGTACAGAAACCAGATGGCAGTTATAAGAGTCGAGGGGCATGAAAGGGAAGCAGTGGTTGGGAAGGGAGTAAGGCAGGGTTGTAGCCTCTCCCCGATGTTATTCAATCTGTATATTGAGCAAGCAGTAAAGGAAACAAAAGAAAAATTCGGAGTAGGTATTAAAATTCATGGAGAAGTAGTAAAAACTTTGAGGTTCGCCGATGACATTGTAATTCTGTCAGAGACAGCAAAGGACTTGGAAGAGCAGTTGAACGGAATGGACAGTGTCTTGAAAGGAGGATATAAGATGAACATCAACAAAAGCAAAACGAGGATAATGGAAAGTAGTCAAATTAAGTCGGGTGATGCTGAGGGAATTAGATTAGGAAATGAGACACTTAAAATAGTAAAGGAGTTTTGCTATTTAGGGAGTAAAATAACCGATGATGGTCGAAGTAGAGAGGATATAAAATGTAGACTGGCAATGGCAAGGAAAGCGTTTCTCAAGAAGAGAAATTTGTTAACATCGAATATAGATTTAGGTGTCAGGAAGTCGTTTCTGAAAGTATTTGTATGGAGTGTAGCCATGTATGGAAGTGAGACATGGACGATAACTAGTTTGGACAAGAAGAGAATAGAAGCTTTCGAAATGTGGTGCTACAGAAGAATGCTGAAGATAAGGTGGGTAGATCACGTAACTAATGAGGAGGTATTGAATAGGATTGGGGAGAAGAGAAGTTTGTGGCACAACTTGACTAGAAGAAGGGATCGGTTGGTAGGACATGTTCTGAGGCATCGAGGGATCACAAATTTAGCATTGGAGGGCAGCGTGGAGGGTAAAAATCGTAGAGGGAGACCAAGAGATCAATACACTAAGCAGATTCAGAAGGATGTAGGTTGCAGTAGTTACTGGGAGATGAAGAAGCTTGCACAGGATAGAGTAGCATGGAGAGCTGCATCAAACCAGTCTCAGGACTGAAGACCACAACAACAACAACACGTCGGTATTCTGATTTCACCGACAAACAGCCCATCGTGTAAGGAGTGATAGCTTTTCCTACCTCACAAATCGCTAATGTAGAGAAACGACTCCATTTTTTACGTAAGACCGCAAAACATTGTCCAAAGATCTAATGATAGGCTTCTTTCGTTAGCTCTTCCCATTTTGTGACTGTTGTACACACATTATGGCTCTGAGCACTATGGGACTCAACATCTTAGGTCATAAGTCCCCTAGAACTTAGAAATACTTAAACCTAACTAACCTAAGGACATTACACACACCCATGCCCGAGGCAGGATTCGAACCTGCGACCGTAGCAGTCCCGCGGTTCCGGACTGCAGCGCCAGAACCGCTAGACCACCTCGGCCGGCAACACACATTATGTTCCAATTCCATTTAATGGTATACATTTTGCTGGAATCGAGAACCAAATTTCTCACTAACGTATTAGAAACGAACAAATTCTATTGGTAATAGCTTTCTGGAAGGCTTTAACTCGTGTCAGTTGTGATGATCAAACAGTTTTTAACAGTATTTAAATTGCTTACTTCTTTTATCAATAGTTACATTGTATTTCACTGTGTCACAAAAAGTGCTGACGTCACGTACTTTCACGTCAACAAAAGAGAGAAAAAAGACCAAAATAAGATTTATTTTAAACACGAGGCGAAAAATTTCGAAGCTGTGCTCCTAGCCACAGCACAACCAAATCACTTTGATACACACTGCACGAGAGGACTGAAGATGTGGCATCGAAATTTCGCCCGTTCTTTTTCTCGGATACTATTGAGTGTTGGCACCTAAGGCAATAAGGGCATCCCTTTACTTTCACCCAACTTTCACGCTTCCAAGTTTCGACTGTATCAGAAAGCGAGCTATGGTGGGTTCCCCTTATAAGGACGAATCCGGCCGTAACACAACAAATCTGTAAAAACAAAACTGAGGGCTTCTAATAAATCATTAGTATCAGAACTCAGATTTTCAGATTTGCCTAAACAGAGGAGCGAGATCGTTGAACAATACCAAAGATAGCTAATCAACCACATGGGGGTTACCTTGGACTGGCTCGTATTCCTGTCCCGCAAGATAGCGTGGTGAGCGTTAAAGTGTATGATCAGGCCCAAGAAATTACTCCAAATATGACGTGGGTTCGCAAAATTGTTGTGCCAAAAATATGCACAAGTGCACTTTTTTGACACATGAGAAGCGGTACTCTGCTACTGTATGTAAATAAATGTTATCTCCTGTGCGCAAATATACATATTCGTGGTAATCTGATCTCTATTAGCCCTACGAATTTGTGATAATTGCAATTGTTGCGGAGGGAACTAAATGACATTATTATAAATATATGAAACAACTGAATATCAAACTGTGTGAATCCCCTTCCAAAAGTTCCAAAGGCTATGTACAATACTTACGAAGAAATCGTAAGAATTCTGAACTGAGATGAATTACTTTCTTCTAATGTTGAACACACAGTATTGAGAATTGAGGACTGTACTACACATCCCTTCCTATTGTTCCCATAGGGACCGCGCAGGCCCTGTTTGAATAATTACAGCGTGCACAAAGGCATTTAAGCATAATTCTTCCCGTGCTCTAATACGCGAACTGAACAGAAAGAAACTCTGGTATGTGATACACAGTTGACTGCATAGTGCGAACGTAGGGTAGAAGGCCGAAGTACAGTTTCGTTCTTCCCAATTTCTTTCATCATGAAAGATCGTGACACTTGTAAAACAGTTACGCTGTACACTATAACCTGATGCAGCAGTTATTGTTAGTATTAATCGATGTTGCTGTGTTGTGTAGTTGCCGGCCGGAGTGGCCGTGCAGTTCTAGGCGCTACAGTCTGGAACCGAGCGACCGCTACGGTCGCCGGTTCGAATCCTGCCTCGGGCATGGATGTGTGTGATGTCCTTAGGTTGTTAGGTTTAAGTAGTTCTAAGTTCTAGGGGACTGATGACCTCAGAAGTTAAGTCGCATAGTGCTCAGAGCCATTTGTTCTGTAGTTTGCATATATGAGTACATGCGAAATTGTGCCATACCGATCTCTTGTCTAAATGATTTTACCGTTGCTTTTAATTTTCTGAAATCAGTGTGATTGTGATTGCATCACTGACTGAGTTTCCTTTCTCCAACTTACAACTTAAGATTTTGATTTTCTGATGGCTTTACTAGATAATAAATGACAGTATCGTCTACAAATAATCAAAGACTGCTGCTGAGATTCTCTCCTAATTTGTGTTATATTCACTGACTGAAGAAATTGCGGCACTAAGAAGGAGTTGTGCGACGGGAACAAAAGTTCGTAGGCGTGTTTCTGCATCTGAAAGATTATGTTTATCGAACTCCCGCGCGAGTGGCATGAGAGAGGTTTGCTTTAAATATACGCTGTTTAGGTCGCCAGCATTAGTTACCTTCGAGCTTGGAAGAAATCAGTTGATATAATCATCTTGGGGTTGAAGCTCTTTTTTTCGTGTTTACTTTAACAATACGCATGTTTTGGGATAGGGTCCGCCTTTAGCAAAACACAAAAACAAAAAAATACAAAATTGTGTTTTGCTAAAGGCGGAGCCTATCAAAAAATGGTTCAAATGGCTCGGAGCACTATGGGAATTAAAAGCTATGGTTATCAGTCCCCTAGAACTTAGAACTCCTTAAACATGACTAACCTAAGGGCATCACACAACACCCAGTCATCACGAGACAGAGAAAATCCCTGACCCCGCCGGGAATCGAACCCGGAAACCCGGGCGCGGGAAGCGAGAACGCTACCGCACGACCACGAGCTGCGGACGCGGAGCCTATCCAAACACACACGTATTGATCAGTTGATGTTAGTGAAGAATGCCTTTAAGGCGACAAAGACGCCAATATCAGCACCTCACTCAGTTTGAGCGAGGTCGTATAATAGGGCTATTAGCAGCTATATGTTCCCTCTGCGATACTGCTGAAAGTCTAGGCGGGAATATAGCTACTGTATGAGACTGCTGGCAGCGGTGGACAGGAGAATGTTCGGCTGCAAGAGGGCCGGGCTCCGGACGGCCACGTGGAATTACCGAGAGGAAAGACCAACGTGTTCGGCGAATGGCTCTGGTGCACCATATTGCATCTGCAGCAGCAATTTGAGCAGCAGTTACCTCCATAGCAAGACCTGTTACAAATCGATTAGTTCAAGATCAGCTCCGAGGCAGACGCCCTGAGCATGCGTTCCACTGACCCCAAACCACCGCCATTTGCGACTTCATTTGTGTCAAGCGAGAGCTCATTGGACGACTAAATGGAAGATTGTTGTGTTTTCTAATGAAGGCTGGTTCTGCTTCGGAACCAGTGATGGCCATTTTTTGGTTAGGAGGAGGCCAGTTGGGAGTCTGCAACCGGACACTCTGCGAACTAGACTCACTCGACCTGTCCTTGGAGTCAAGGTATGGGGTGCGATTTCGTATGACAACAGGAGCACTCTCATGATTATCCCACGCACCATGACTGCAAAATTTTATGTCAGTCTGGTGATTCTACCTTTTGTGCTGCCGTTCATGAACACCATTTTGTGGGATGTTTTCCAAAAATCGGCATTCCAGGGGATGTTTTCCAACACGGCAATACTCATCCACATACCACTATTGTAACACAGCAGGCTCTGCACAGTGTCGACATGTTGCCTTGGCCGGCTATATCACTAGAGATGTCCCCAATCAGGCACATATGGGACATCATCGGACGAAAACTCCAGCCTCATCCACAAACCGAATTAACGATCCCTGTACTGACCGACCTAGTGCAACCGGCAAGGAACTCCATCTCACAAACTGACATCCAGCTGCTTTCAACACAGTACATGGACTAGAATGAAATTTTCACTCTACAGCGGAGTGTGCGCTGATATGAAACTTCCTGGCAGATTAAAACTGTGTACCGGACCGAGACTCGGGACCTTTGCCTTTCGCGGGCAAGTGCTCTACCAACTGAGCTACCCAAGCACGACTCACGCCCCGTCCTCACAGCTTTACTTCCGCCAGTACCTCGTCTCCTACATTCCAAAATTTACAGAAGCTCTCCTGCGAACCTTGCAGAACTAGCTCTCCTGAAAGAAAGGATATTGCGAAGGCATGGCTTAGCCACAGCCTGGGGGATGTTTCCAGAATGAGATTTTCACTCTACAGCGGAGTGTGCGCTGATATGAAACTTCTTGGCAGATTAAAACTGTATGCCGGACAGAGACTCGAACTCGGGACCTATGCCTTTCGCTGGCAAGTGCTCTACCTTCTGTAAAGTTTGGAAGGTAGGAGACTAGGTAGTGGCAGAAGTAAAGCTGTGAGGACGGGGCGTGAGTCGTGCTTGGGTAGCTCAGTTGGTAGAGCACTTGCCCGCAAGAGGCATAGGTCCCGAGTTCGAGTCTCGGTCCGGCACACAGTTTTAATCTGCCAGGAAGTTTCACAGTACATGGACGTTTACATGCTTGCATTCAACATTCTGGCAGGTACACCAGTAATTAATGTACCATCATTTCACATATGTAATGGCTTACCTTGCGTTTCATTAACCTTCTATCTTAGAATGTTAATCACTTAAATACACTGATAGACCAGAACATTATGACCGCGGACCTACTGTAGATATTAATGCGTCCATGCGATAGCAGCGTCAGTTAGCGAGGGATGACTGCTAGTCAGACACACGCATGGTGCATGTGGTATCAGTGAGCGGGCCGTCCGTGTGTAGAATCTGAGTTTGACCGAGTGCTAATTGTGGCGGCCCGGAGGTTCTTGGAAACTGCACAACCTGTCGGGTGTTCCACGAATGCTGTGATGTCATCAGCATGTGGCGAAACCATGGTGAAAGCATGTCCAAATGTCGGGTTGGGCGGACACCATTCGTTTTAGATGTCTGACGTCGTAGGCTGGGCAGACTGGTAATGTAGGACAGGCGACGAACTGTGGTAAAATTAACGTCTGACTTAAAAGCTGGGGAGAGTACAAGTGTGTCTAACGATGGGACTTCGCAGCCAACGACCCATGAATGGGCCAACATTAATTTTATCATCACGATATCGGCAACTAGGACTGAAATGGACACGTGACCATCGGCACTGGACGTTGGTGCAGTGGCAGAGCGTTACATAGTCTGATGAATCCCGACAGCTTCTATATCATGCCGATGGGAGGGCGCGATTTCGTCGTCTTCCAGGGCATCAACTCCTAGACACCTGTAGTGCGGGACGGAGACAATCTGGCAGCGGCTCCATTATTCCCTGGGGAAAATCCACCTGAGCATCCATAGATAGAATGGGACTCGTGAAAGGCACCATGACGGCCAAGGAGTATCGTACACTGGTTGCAGACCTCGTACACCCCTTGGTCATATTTCCCGATGGCAGTGGCATTTTTCAACAAGAGAATGCGCCATGTCACAAAGCCAAGCGTGTGATGGAGTGATTCGAGAAACAGAAAGGCGAGTTTGCAATTGATGTGCTGGCACCTAAACTCGCCAGATCTGAACCCGATCGAAAATATCTAGGGTGTGATTGAACGTGGCATCAGAGCTTATCCCCTCCCTCCCCGGAATTTAAGGGAATTAGGTGAACTGTGTGTGCGGATGTGGGTCCAACTCCCTCCAGTGACCTATCAAGGCCTCATTGCTTCCATGCCACGACGCACCGCTTCTGTTATCCGCGCCGAAGGTGGGCATAACGCCTATTAGGTAGGTAGTTATAATGTTCTGGCTGATCAATGTATGTTACCTAGACAGATGTATTCTCGAAATTTCATTACCCTATGTTAGTTATGATTTGGTGTTGCTATTTTTTCCGTTTAGTGTAGATTAAGAACAGCAGAGAGTCTATAATATTAACAGTTGTCTGGGGAACCCCAGATATCACTTTCGCGATTCTCGCGAGTACGAACTCTGACCTTTCTGAAAGAAAATCACGAATACAGTCGCACAACTGAGACGATACTCGGTAAGTCCTTTGTGAAGAACGGTGTCAAAATTCATTTGGAAATCTAGCAATATGGTAACAATTTCAGGAGCATCGTCTAAAGTACTCATTACTTCGTGGCCAAAAAGAGAAAGCTGTTTTTCACGAGAACGGTATTTTATGGATCCCTGCTCGTTATGTCAGTATCCGGACTGGTAATAAAATGTTGTTTTATTTTTTATTGTACATGAAAATTCAGTCAGAAATTTTCCATAATCGTACTATTTTTATGGAACCGCAAAATAAAACAACCGTTTCCTTTCTTCCGAAGAATAGTGCTGTATTTTGCATTTAATGGACGTCATAAATGTCATCCACGCACATCCTGGCAACCTTCTTCTGCAACGACTTTCCTGGGTTTTATTCATCATTTCAGTTAGGTACATGTGTCGTCAGAGACACACTGGCCCCCATCGCAGGCCTTCTGGGGTGCAATATGCTATAAAACTCCCTTTCACCTTTCGTGATTCTGGAGGGGACGCTAGGCAGCGGTCAGTACTTGCGGCGTTGTTGGACCCATTCTTTTGCCATCCTTGCAACAGGAACGATATTTGCTGTTCCCACAGAATTGATACGTGGTAGTTGAAGGAATTAAGGAAAACGTGGAACGGAGGACCCACCAATATAACTTTCTTTTCACGCAACCTGTTTATCTAACAATATATAAACATAAAATTTCGTTTCACAAAATGAACAAATTTACAAAATTTCTTTTTACCTTATACTTTAAGCTGAATAAGCTTTTAATCTTTGCAAAAGAAATCTGAAGTGCTGTATTGCAGAACAGCAAACAATATGACAATGATTACAAGACGGCCGGACCTGCAGCCGGCCTATTTCGGGTGAAAAAGCGGTGTTTACTACCGCGCTGGACACAGTCTGTCTTACTAACTGCCGTCTTGAAACACATGAAAACTATATAAGCAACATTGATGACAAGAGTGATTCAATTACTCAAAACAGATGACGCAACTTTTAATTTGAAATATGTGTGTCGAATGGTTCGGGGTTAAGATCAGCACCTATGCTTCAAGGTTGAACAGATTAGGAAACAATATGACAATGATAAGGCTTACTTCAAAGCAACGTGGTTCTTAATTTCAATCGGTAACCAAGGTGCGACTGGATCCCAACCCGCCCTTCTGACAATTTTATTTTGACTGAACACCCTGGTGACAGTTGGCTGTTAATATTTACAGAGCTAAACTGATTGTCGGTTATTAAGACCGGTCTGAAGGAAAGTCTTAAAACATTACTTGTGATCACGTCTTACAAGAGAATTCGCTCGGCGGAACCACAAAATCCAGCTAAAATACACCAATAATGACCTGGTCTTTCGAAGACAGCAACGAACAGCTTAGTACAACAGGTTGTTCAGATTATAACTGATGACTGAGAAATGCAATTACAGTCAAAGAATTGAAAATGTTAACATCTAAAGCTATCCACAAGTCTGTTACAAATCCTTCAGAATAATACGGAAAATTAGGAGCTTCGTGATATGTGAGCTCCATATCGTGGCAACGGTTAGAATGCCTAAGGACGCCAGAATGAGATTTTCATTTTGCAGCGGAGTGTGCGCTGATATGAAACTTCCTGGCAGGTTACAAATGTGTGCCGGACCGACACTCGAACTCGGGACCTTTGACTTTCGCGGGCAAGTGCTCTACCAACTGAGCTACCCAAGCATGATTCACGACCCGTCCTCACAGCTTCAATTCTGCCAGTACCTCGTCTCCTACCTTCCAAACTTCACAGAAGCTCTCCTGCGAACCTGCAGAACTAGCACTCCTGGAAGAAAGGATATTGCGGAGACATGGCTTAGCCACAACCTGGGGGATGTTTCCAGAAAGAGATTTTCACTCTGCAGTGGAGTGTGTGCTGATATGAAACTTCCTGGCAGATTAAAGCTGTGTGCCGGACCGAAACTCGAACTCGGGACCTTTGCCTTTCATGCGGAAGGCAAAGGTTTCGAGTCTCGGTCCGGCAGGAAGTTTCCTAAGGACGCCATTTCTATGGAGACATCGTCATTGAAATGGCTGTCGGTTGTCAAAGATGTATTCGATGGACGCTGCTTGTTGCCTTGACAACAGGCATAATCTTTTTAATGTTTCCTGACTTCTTTATCGAAATCAACACTTTTAATTTTTATCTTTACAGTGCATTATCTGAGGATGGCCAAGTACTAAAGACCGAAACAGGTCATATTTTTCATAAATGACTGTGTGAATAGGACTGCTTTTTACTAATTTTACGACAGCTTCGAGCGTGCAGCAAGTATTCTGCAGCGAGTGGACGGTGAGGACACGGCCAGAGCAACGTCAGCGGTGCGGAGACGATCCCCGGGGCAGCTGAGGCTCTGTCTGGGGCGGGCAGCGAGGCGTGACTCGTGAGTCAGTAGCGGCGCGACGCAGAGCGGTGGCGCATTGCCAGCCCGCTGACGCCGCCCGGCACAAGCTCTCGCGTCACCGACCGATCCTCTTCGCACCACTTCCGCCGTCCTCGGTGACTCCGCTCCCGGCACACAAATTACTGGACCGAAGTCGCCAAGTGTCAAGACGCACCTGCTTCCCCAGACCCTCCCCCACCCCCGCTTCACCATCGCCCACTACACCCACCCCACCAAGAAGGTGAGCAAAAGAACAAATACAGTTTCACGACAGTAGCTTGGAATTAGGAAGGTAACAACGCTCGAAATTCAAGTATATGCATAAGCCAATGACGCTTGTAGAACATACATGGAAGACAACTAATTACATTGAGGAGTCAAAAATCTTAGGATAACGATATGCACAAATACTAGTTGCTTATAACTAAACTTTTCCTATTAACACGCTATGGCACGGAGACTAATTACCGTACGAGTACCAAAGCCGGTAGCATTAATGTCCAGAGTGTTGGGTCCATGATTTCCAGGCGTCATAAGGCCACTGTCCAGTTCCAGCTATTGCCAGCAGCTGCCGTGTTCAGTCATCGTGATTAATAGTCTCACACAACTGACCAGTCACAGTGCACTTGTTCACATGCTAACATGAGCTTAGACAAAAACAGCAGTGCACTATTGATGAAGCTCTGTTATCAGAACAACAGTGACGCTGAACCTGCACTTCAGAATATGCCGGCTGAAAGGGTAACGGAAGGGATCTCTTTCTCAAACTGGCCGGCCCCTTGTGGCCGAGCGGTTCTAGGCGCTTCAGTCTCGAACTGCGTGATCGCTACGGTCGCAGGTTTGAATCCTGCCTCGGGCATGGATGTGTGTGATGTCCTTAGGTTAGTTAGGTTTAAGTAGTTCTAAGTTGTAGGGGACTGATGACATCAGATGTTAAGTCCCATAGCTCTCAGAGCCATTTTCTCAAACTGCTGTGCGGAGCATGATGAAGTAGTTCGAATCAACTGGAGAACTGGGAGTCGCTCCGGGAAGAAGACGACGACTGGTTGCACCACAGATAGCTGGCGAGATCGCTGTTGCTATGACAGACACGCTGCGCGCAATTACCGCCCGTCAGGCAGTGCGCGTGTTGTCACGACAGTCGAACATCCCGTGGTCCACTGAACGGAAGGTGCTTCGAACCATTGTCAAATGGTATCCGTACAAGGTCCATATCGTATAGCAGCTTCCACCGCGGGACGCACAACGACGTGTTGACTTCTCTCTTCACTTTCTCGTAGGGACTGAAGATGACGAGGGCTGGCCCTGGACCATCCTATGGACAGACGAAGCTCATTTTTCTCTGACGGGTGAGGTGAACACACAGAATTGCCGAGTGTGGGGATCTTCACCTCCAGTCACTGCACGTGAAGTTACTCTTTATGGTGAACGTGTCATCATATGGTGTGGCTTCACGGCTACTTTCATCATTGGCCCATTCTTTTTTGAACAGGTTGGCGCTCAAGGACCAAAGACTTGCATTGTGACTGGCCAGCGTTACTGCAACATGCTTCGCCAGCACGTCATAAGTGCCCTACAGGAGAGAGACGCGTTGAGCTCAACAGTTTTCATACAAGACTGGGGCCCCACCGCACATCGCTCGTGAGGTTCACCTGTTTCTCAGAAACACATTTTGAAACGATCGAACAATCAGCCAACAGTTTTCACTTGATCTCACTCCCTGTGATTTCTGGTTGTGGCGCTACCTGATGGACAGGGTTTACCGGAGGTACATTCACACATGTGCTGACCTGCAGCGCAGCATATCAAGAGAGGTTGCCAGTGTACTTACAGACATGCTTCGTTCTGCTGTGCAGAATACGATCCTGCGCTTTCAGACTCTTCTGGGCACTGGTGGGAGTTATCTTGACCCCTTTCGTAGCAGTAACGGTACGGGTGTGTAATGGTATCATGTAACGTGGTAACACGTAAAAAGTATTTCAAATGAATTAATTCTGCTTTATTTTTCTCTTCCCCCTGTCGTTGACATTAAAACTATCAAGTCTGGTGTTAAATAGGGAAAGTTTAGTTGTAACTACCCGGTACATATGGTGGTAGTATCGCGTAGGCCTACACATTGTATAAAAGGGCTGTGCATTGGATGAGCTGTCCTTCGTACTAAGGTGATTCATGTCAATGAAGCACCCAATGCATAATGACGAATCGGGGTCTCTGAGTGCCCCTCTGACGATTACTCGGTCCTCATTTTCTGTCGTCTCTCTAGGTCGACCTCTTCCCTTTTGACCCACTCCTGTCAACGTCGCCTAATGGTGGCATCGCACCTATTCAAACGTCGAGGGATTCGCCGACTTCCGACTTCTCAGAGCACAGCTACATCTCCTCTCCCAAATGCTGCCACCAGCGTAGACTGTTCACGCCCCTTTCTGCAGGGCTTCGATACAGTCAAACTGAGTGTCGTCTTGGCCCATGTTTACTATTCTTGCGAGTTGGGTGGTGAAATTTCGTTGCAGTGTAATACAATTATACATTGGCCACCAAAGTTTAGCATTTTCTGTCGATACTTGTACCAATATCAATTTGTGACCAATTTTCTTAACACCCTAGTGCTTCGTCATTTCCTTATTTTTTTTCTTAGAGTGCATTAGGACATGTAGCATATGTGCAACATCAGTGCTCAAATACTTTACTTCACCCTAGTAATAAAAATTTTTCAGGGATTACTTAGATTGATGGTATTTATAAACCAGAACTTAGGCCGTGGTGGAAAAGGCCGCTCTTCCTGCGATACCACTAACTACGGGGGAACGCGGCACACAGGCCGCCTTCGAAACTACAGTCACCGACCCCGGACCTCCAGGTGCTTCTCAGGCCCCACGAGCTTTCCAGCTAAGAACCGCTTGCGTCCTCAGAGGACTGTCTCAGAGCGAGTGAGTTCGCCAGAGACCTCTTCGAAGCTGCCCGTGAACGCCCTCTAGGCAAAGACAACCCGCAGCGATAGGTCGATTCGCGACACAGCTTAGTATGTATGCAACTACCAGAAAACGTTAGTTTCCCCTTCTCCCTCGCATTTTCCCATTTCTACACAGGGTCAGCGTCGTTAAATACACACAAACAAAAGTTTTGCGTCACCTCGGGTCCCTGAACTCCTGAAGATAGACGTTGACTGTGGATATTGTATCACAGAGACAGTCCCTTTGACTGTTCCGAGATGTCACTAAACCCGCCCAAAGATGTAAACATCCGTGCATGAGCAGCGTCTATTAGACGGAGGCGTTTTCGACAGCCGATAAGCTCCAGTCATTCCACCAGGAAGGAGGTACACGGCTTGTTTTGTCTGTAGTTCAACCATGTCAAGACAGTCAATACCGCGGTTCGATCCGTCCGCGTTGTTACTTTGTGCCAGGAAGGGCTCTCAACAAGGGAAGTGTCCAGGCGTTTTGGAGTGAACCAAAGCGATGTTGTTCGGACATGGAGGAGATACAGAGAGAGACGAACTGTCGATGACATGCCTCAGTCCGGCCGCCCAAGGGCTGTGCAGTGAATGACTTCAACCTACGGATTATGGCTCGGTGGAACCCTGACAGCGACGCTACCATGTTGAATAATGCTTTTCCTGCAGCCATAGCACGTCGTATTACGGCTGGACTACATGATACGCAACTTCACTCCAGACGCTCATGGCGAGGTCCATTTTTGCAACCAGGACACCATGCAGCGCGGTACAGATGGGCCCAACAACATGCCGAATGGACCGCTCAGGATTGGCATCACGTTCTCTTCACCGAAGAGTGTCGCATATGCCTTCAACCACACAATCGTCGGGAACGTGTTTGGAGACAACCCTGTTAGGCTGAACGCCTTAGATACACTGTCCAGCGAGCACAGCAAGGTGGAGGTTCCCAACTGTTTTGGGGTGGCATTATGTGCGGCCGACGTACGCCGCTGGTGGTCATGGAAGGCGCCGTAACGACTGTACGATACGTGAATGACATCCTCCGACCGATAGTGCAATCATATCGGCAGCATATTGGCATCGCATTCGTCATCATGGACGACAATTCGCGCCCCCATCGTACACATTTTGTGAATGGCGTCCTTCAGGATAGCGACATCGCTCGGCTAGAGTGGCCAGTATGTTCTCCAGACATGAACGCTATCGAAAATGCCTGGGATAGATTGAAAAGGTCTGTTTATGGACGACGTGACCCACCAACCACTCTGAGGGATCTGCACCGAATCGCCGTTGAGGAGTAGGGCAATCGGGACCAACAGTGTCTCGATGAACTTGTGGATAGTATGCCACGACGAATAAAGGCATGCATCAATGCAAGAGGACGTGCTGCTGAGTATTAGAGGTACCGCTGTGTACAGCAATCTGGACCACCGCGTCTGGAGATGTTGCTGTATGGTGGTGCAACATGAAATGTGTGGTTTTCATGAGCAATAAAAAGGGTGGAAATGATGTTTATGTTGATCTCTATCCGAATTTTCGGTACAGGTTCCGGGACTCTCGGAACAGAGGTAATGCAAAACTTTTTTTTTAATGTACGTATGAGCAGAAGCAATTTTGTTAAAGTTGGTGGCTTGATGGTCTCCTAGACGCCACCCCGCCCTTCCCCTCCTCCCCATCGCCCGTCGGACCAGGGACAGAATCCGTGTCCAGTTAAATCTCATATTAAAGTGTGCGAACATTTTCGAAATGTTTTTGTATCAGGTATCTGAAATCGAACATGGGTACCGGAAACGTATTTATCTAGGTGGATGTGGGATACCACCTAAAAACCACATCCAGGTTGTCTGGCTCACCAGTCCTCGTCGTTAATCTGCCTGTTTTGACAGACCCTGATAGAGCCTATCAGGGCCTGTCGCAACAACAAAATAAAAACAACATGTTGGTGATGTTTCCAATTAGACTGTGAGGGAATTATATATCTACAATAGTGCAAATGCTCTTTACAGTTTCTTTAATGATATCATTTTGTCGCACTATTGTTCGGATTAAACGAAACTCTTAATGTATATAATCCACTATTTCATACTTACTGCGGCTATGACTAGCGTGGAACTGATATAGAACAACCATAGCCAAGAAATCCTAACGACAACGTGCTCAATGATGCTTTCTACAAACGTGGGTCGAAGGAAAGTGAAGCAATCACGAAGTAGAAATAAAAACCCGTAACGAGTGAGCATCTATAAAGTCTTTCTACGAGGGGACTTCAAAAAGCCATCGCTAAGACTATTGCACAACAAGAGTGGCGCATTGCCAGAAGAGAGTACGTGTTCTGGGTTTGCTGTAGAGGTAGTTCTGATGCTGGACGGACAACAGGAGCATCACAGCGTGCAAGTGAAGTTGCGCAGCAACTGGAAGCTGTCTGGAAGCCTTCTCTAACGTTGAATCAGGCACAACAGTATGAGTTCTGTGGGCAAAAGATCTCAATTTTATTCGTATTCACTCTGAACTTTTGGTACTATATGGATCAAATGCAGTGTCGCGTCCTGCCGCAGTCATATGGTGGCAACAATTTGACCAAGGCAGCAGAGACGTGTGTGATGCTGATCGCAGACGTACGTCACCGACATCGATCACAGGAGACAATGGACAGGCAGTCGAGGAACTGATACGCGGCAATCGCAATTTCCAGTGATGAGTATATTCATGCAACGGTTCTCGAAAGATTCGATGGTCAAGGAGCTGATGTATATTGTCGAATAACTGAAAGATTGGCAGAACGTTCTGGCCATTATCTACAAACAATTGGTGACTATACTCAAAATAGTATCTCGTATCTGTGTCACAGTATTGGAGCATTCAATAAAAGGTACTTGACCTGCCATAATAATAAGTTACTTTTTGAAGTATCCTCGTAATGCAATTATCAGTATCATGAATCTGGCACCCTAAGCCGGATGAAGGTACCCTACAGAATTTTTCGTGCATTACAGCCTTCAGGCATGTGGAGCTGCGTTCTCTAGCGTTAACTGGTCGTCTTTCATTAGGTCGCCGTCTCGTTCTTTACTTCTCTCTTCGAATCCAGCTGAGAACTTCCTTAGTCCCTCTACTGTCCTTTTCCCCTGGCTCACCGCCGTTTCATTTTCACTGTCGTAATTATATCTCTCACTAGAGTACGTTCCTTTCTCTCCTAACAATTCTTTAATCTGAATTTACCCGTGGCTCCCTGAGCAACCATCAGTTTTGAAACAGTTTTCGCGTTGCGAGTCGATGTCTCTCTGCCATAACTCGAATTTTCATACACGCTGTAAATTTTTCTTCCCTGACACACTGCACGCACGGTTGTATAAGTGTGCCTGCTTCGCGAAAAGCATTCCATGCAATTTCTCCTATTTTCTTTATTTCGTTTCTTATCCATCCAGCAGTTTACTTTGTCTTCCCTAATATTGGTTCTAGGAATAATTGTTGGCTTCTTCAGTTCTTATGTAGGGTATAAGCTACATCTGACTTTTATCCTAGCTCAGGGAATTAAGCAAATTTTCTGAGCCTGAACTTAGAATTTAAATTACACCAAGTGCTTTCCGAGCATCATTTGTTTTCGTTTCTGCAAATTCAGAGTAGGCTTCAGCATCCTTTTCATAAAAGCTTATTATCACAGAGACGACATGAGTTCGGGAAACAAATGTAATTTCTGTTTTTTTATTATTATTAATACTAATTTTGAGCTAAAACCTATTTAGAATAAGCTGGTAAACTATACACTATCGAATAAGTGATTGTTTAAATCGTCACAGCAATACTGCGATACAGCATGTGCTTACATCCGGCAACGATCTATACCTTCAGAATGATAAGAGAAAATGCAAGAAAAAGAAGAGAATGAAGAAGAAGAGCACGGCTGCGGTGACAAAGTAGTTACAGTTCCAGTGAGGAAACACCCTAGAACCCGAAGGCTGCGTCATCACCAACTTGCGGAAGTTCAATCCCATGTACCCGCTTGAAATGATGAATAAAACCTAGAAAATCCAGCATGTACGGGGATGACATTTCTGCAGTGCGTTAAATGAAAAGTACACCACTGTTCAGCAGAAGAGAATAACCGCGTTTTATTTTACTATCCCATAAAAATAGCACGCTTATGGTATATTTTCTTATTGTATTTTTGTATATAATAATAAAACAAAATAACTGTACGATCTGTCCAGATACTAACGTTGTTGACGCACCATTTTCGGCTCTCGGGAAGACAAGCCCGCCCCGAATCGAATTCACTCCATCAGGGCCTGTCGAAACAACAAAATAAAGACAACATGTTAGCGATGTTTCCAGTCAGGCTGTGAGGGAATTTTATGTGTACAACAGTCTTACAACCTTTGGTTGCTTAGTCGACGTAGTTAAAGAGAACTTAGAAAGTATGATCCATTAAACGCACGTAACTATGTTACACTCAACATCTATTTAGAGCTGGAGCATGATTTGTCTGATATACAATAAAACTGAACATAAATTAAGTACAATTAAATTGCTGAGTATACCATCTGATCAAAGTGTCAGGACACTGCTGTTGGATGCGGAATTGAGCCCTAGATGGCAATGGAATTGTACCTGCGAATACAAAAGGGGGCGATAGTATTATGTTGACAACAAAGAGGCAGTAACAGCGGAATGGGTTGGCCGATCCAGACATGTCACTGATTTCGAACACGGAAATGTCATTGGTTGTCATCTGAGCAACAAATCGAACAGGGACGCTTCAACACATTTAAGGCCGCACAAGTCGGCTTTTGGTGATGTGAATATAAAATGGAAAAGCCAAGAAACAACCACAGTTAAACGAAAACCTCGCAGATTTCATGTGCTGACAGACAGCGATCGTCGAGCATTACGGAGGGTGGTTGTAAAAAAAGGGCATGAAATCTGCCGAAGGAATCGTGAGCTCGAAAGTGTCACCAGCAGTCCAGCTAGAACAATGACCAGATGTAAACAGTTAAAAAGAATGGGGTACAAACCATGTTTTTCTGTATTTAGTTTTAAGCTTGAGGTGGTGTAAAAGACGCCACTGAACTATGGATGGCTGGAAACAAGTATGACGAAGATTACGCTATAAGCTGCGGCAATCAGATGGGAGGTTTAGTTTGGCGCTTCAGTCCGGAACCGCGCTGCTGCTACGGTCGCAGGTTCGAATCCTGCCTCGGGCATGGATGTGTGATTTCCTTAGTTAGGTTTAAGTAGCTCTAAGTCTAGGGGACCAATAACCTCAGATGTTGAGTCCCATAGTGATTAGAGCCATTTGAACCATTTTTTTCTACTTCCAATAAATAGAGCATCAGGTTAATAAAAAATGGTGCAAATGGCTCTGAGCACTATGGGTCTTAACTTCTGAGGTCATCAGTCCATTAGAACTTAGAACTACTTAAATCTAACTAACCTAAGGGCATCACACACAGACATGCCCGAGGCAGGATTCGAACCTGCGACCGTAGCAGTCGCGTGGTTCCGGACTGTAGCGCCTAGAACCACTTGGCCACCCTGGCCGGTTCAGGTTAACACTGAGGTTTTTGAGTCCGATCAAGCCTTATAATAAGGCAACATGACAAGGAAAAATTTGATAAACACCTTCTCTGCTTCATGAAAGTATGTGTCAATATTTATTTTCGTTCCTATGTTAAAGACAACGAACAGAAGCAAGCAACTGCAGTCCTAACCAACAGTTGCAACGTATTGCTGCTAACTCCATCTCCCATTCTTTCTCAACCTGAGTTTCTACTCTATCTTTAATATTAAACGTCACCAACAGGACATTAGGCATTAATGTCTTTCCACTTCTTAAACTAAAATGTTGAGGTATTCTTATGGCTGTAGTAGTTTTATTTGCAGTAGCACTTTAAAGCAAATTATTTTGTATAGTTTGTATAACTTTTTTCCGTTTTATTTGTTTCAGGTACTGATCTATACAGCAAGTTTACGCAGTGTTCTGTATGATGTTGTGTGGAATGGTGCCATATGAAGATCCAATCGGAGGTGAGTTCTGTAATCAACTCTCATAAAGTTAAAATACGATTCTGTTTAACTCACAACAGTGTTTACAGTAGTACATATTAATATTCTAAAAATTGTAAACGATGACATAATACCTGCACTTTAATGGCGAAGTCTGAAACTAAAATCTTGCACCAACTGTTTTGAGCTGCCTTCAGAAACGAACTTTCCCTTATTCTAGAGTGAAGTGCCCTGCTGAATGGCAGGACAGAACAGGTAGTGGGATTGTGGAAAGGGGCCAAAAATGAGCGGCTGTCAGTTACACTCGAACACATATAACTTTATTTAGTTGTCCAAACATTACAGCACAAATTTCCGAGCTTAACTATCGACTGAATATATCACACAGTCTTATGGCTTAAGGGCACAACCTCTTTAATTTTTAAAACGGCTCAAGACGCATGATTTCAAACAGAACTAAAATAAATTTTCAAAAGGCAGAAAGCGCAAGGTTTTATCCTTAAATAATATTTCAAATGAGGCTGAAGGTCCAAACACTCTAAGACTTGACAAGTACGGAATTTTAATTTTAAAACGGCTGAAGGCTCATGATTTAAAAACACAACTGCAATAAATTTTTACAAGGCAGAAAGCCTAAGGCTTTATCCTTAAATATATCTATATTTTTTAATGGGACTGGAGACCCGAACAATCTAAGATTTAACAAGTAAGGGATTTAAATTTTAAGACAGCTGATGACCCACGATTGAAAAACACAACTACAATAACTTTTCAAAAGGCAGAAGACCCAAAGCTTTATCCCAAAAAAAATATTTTAAATGAAGGTGAAGGCCCAAACAATGCAAGACTTGACAAGTAAGGAACTTTCAATTTTAAAATGGCTGAAAGCCCCTTATTTAAAACCCAACTAAAAGCGTACAGATTCAAACCATCGGCTATGAGCCATTAAAATACACAATCAAACACCAATAAGAAAAGACAGTACAGCTAGCGGTGCTCAGAAGTTTCCGGGGGGTCAGTGTGCACTTGAAATGTCAACGTTCCCTTAGGGGAGACAGGTAGGTGGCCCAACTATATCCGATCCGCAGGCAACCCAACAAAGAGATAGTCAACGGACCAACCGACGACTTGGTTTCCAACCAATCAGTGCAAAGGAACTCCAAAGACAAAACGTAAAAGGCGTAGCCGCCCACAACCAAATATGCATAAGCTGTCAAACTACACACACATGTTGGGCAGTGACAACACGGTGAGGAAAGGACACTGCCTGAATTTTACATCAGCGGCCAGGGCAGGTAACAGGAACTCTAACGGCCACCGGGCAGAAAATTCTGGTGCACTTGGACTTCAAATAACCAAAACGTAGTTAAACTCCACTGGATGGTGGCCAAACTCTCAGCAACTCGAACACTCGCTGTTGCTCACGGGAATACCCCCAACAACCAACCATGGAAACCAACGGCACAACGTGAACAGACTGGCTTCGGTAATTACATCACCACTCAACTTTGATGCCCTGGGTCGGTGAACCATGAACCTCGTAGCAATCAGAACAGCTCCCACACACTCCGACACTGCGTACAGAGCACCAGTGGGCCGGGCCCACTGCGCCGCGCGGAGATTTCCTGGCTGATCCACACCAACCGACCGACTGCTGCACACCGGATAGCTGGAAACTATAAGCACCAGACCAAAGTTAGTACAAAGTGCGAACATCGATACACACCCCTGCTGCCACACGTAGAAAGAGAAAGAATCACTGCATAACCGCAATAACCGCGGTAAACCAAACGCAGAGTAACAGTAAAGGTTTAAACCAACGCATAAGCCAGGGTCAGCACAGCTCATAAAGTAATATTAATGACGGTAATGAAATTAACAGAAAAATCTACACCGTTAGCCATACTACCAGAGTTTCCGTAATTTTAAATCAGGACATCATTTACACGATGCTGGTATTTAAATGAATACTAAGTACTACTGTGTTCATCGTAAATGGTATAAAACAGAAAACACATTCTAAACACAATTACGAATAGCATGGTTGTTAGTGGATGCGACCTCCTAATACGTACCCACAAAACCACACATGCATAACAAAAGTAGAGCAGTGCTTCGTAAAGTACCCATTTTAACATACAGCCTGTTGAAACTGACGTCGTTCTTTAAATTTACGGTGGATTCAAAAGAAGTCAACAGTATGTGCACGTTGATTTGCCAGCAAAAGCACGGTTTACAGTGCCGGATCTTCTTGTTCCACTTCACTACATCCAGAATACATTCACCATCACCGTATGGCTCTATTGGGTGGTAATACCACTCCTATTGCCTCGTCATCGCCTTTAAAATCACCTCGAAACTCATTCGTATGAGCAGTTCACAGTATCTATTCTAGCGGGAGCACCTATATATCTACCAACAGCACTCACATCAGCACCTCCGAGGTAACTTTGAGCAATACCTCAACAGCACTGATTCCCAAATCAGCTCCCGTGAACATCTAATTTGTGTACGAATTCAAATCTCATAACAAAAAAATATAAAATAAAATAATGTTTTCTAACATGCACCACAGCATTTTTAGGTTTAAAAATGACTTTTTAATCCGTCAAACAACTGTTATACGAATAATATTCCTTACTACGAATAATATATTGCTATAATGCTCCTAGCAAGCGTAATATCAATACCGAAAGACAATTCCTTTTAATCTGGTAGGTTACTATCACATGTTGTCCATGACATTACTTTTAAAAAAATGTTGTATTGACAACATGTCCCTTACATGATTAAGGGCTATAAAAATATTCGAAGCTGGTTTGCAATAGTTGCATAATTATTATGACCAGTCTCCGATGGTTTCACATATCAGATTAAATTTGGAATTTATGTGTAAAATATCGCCAAAAGGGATAATATTTTTTTGAAATTGATCTTAGGTTCTCTGACTAACTCTCCCAAATGTTCTTCTTCACATTTCATAAATGTTAATAGAGTCTCGCTACTACGCCGATGGAGAAAAATCGCAGCACCAAGAAGTAACTGTGCGACACAAACGAAAGTTGGTAGGCCTGTTTCTACATTGGAAGATGGCTATTCGAATTTCTCGTCAGTCGCATAAGAGCGGCTCTAGCGGCGCCACTGTGATGCAAATCAGGTTTGCTGTAAATCACACTCTAACGGTCGTGAACGTTGGTTACCTTTGAGGCTAGACGTGGTGAGTTCGTGTTAGTCAATAATGCTTTTAAGGCGACAAAGACGCCATTATCAGCACCTCACTAAGTTTGCACGAGGCCGTGTAATAAGGCTACAGCAGGCTGGGTGTTCCTCCTGCGATATTACAGAAAGACTTAGCAGAAACGTAGAAGCCCTTGTACGTTATTACTGGCAGCGGTGATCACGGGAACGTACGGTCGCAAGAGGACTGGACGCCGGACGACCATGTGACATTACCGAGAGGGAAGACAATTGTATTCGGTGAATGGCTTTAGCGCATCGTACTGCATCTGCAGCAGGAATAATTTAAGCAGCAGTTGATACCACAGTGACATATCGAACCGTTACGAAGCGGTTACTTCCAGGACAGCTCCGAGCCAGAGACCATGTAGCGTGCATTTGACTGATCCAAAGTCACAGCCATTTACAACTTTAGTGGTGTCAAGCGAGAGCTCATTGGAGGGCAGGATGGGGGCCTACTGTGTTTACTGATGAAGTCTGGTTCCGCCTCGGTGTCAGTGACATCAGTGTGGTGGTTAGAAGGATGCCAGTTAAGAACCTGCAAGCAACTTGTCTGTGTGCTGGACACACTTGACCTACCCTTGGAGTTAAAGGCCGGGGGCGATTTCGTATTTCGGTAGGAGCACTTTCTTGGTTATCCCACGCACCCTGACTGCGAAACTGTCCGCAAAACTGGTAATTCGACCTGTTCTGCTACATTCATCGATAGCACTTATGGGATGTTTTCCAGCAGGATAACGCTTGCTCTACAGTGTGACGACATTTGCCTTAGTCTTCTCTGTTACGAGATCTGTCCCTAATCGAGCTCATATGGGACATTGTCGGACGACAACTCCAGCGTCGTCCACGAACAGCATTAAACGTCCTTGTATTGACCGACCAAGTGCAACAGGCATGGAACTCCATCTCACAAACTGGTATCCGACGACACCTGTACGACACAATGTATGGACGTTTGCATGTTTGCACTCAACATTCTGGCGGTTACACCGGTTTTTAATGTACCAGCATTTCACATTTGCGATGGCTTGTCTCGCGCATACTTTAACCTGTGATTTTGCAGTGTTAATCACTTAAGTATATTACCTAGACAGCCGGTCGAGGTGGCCCAGCGGTTGTAGGTGCTTCAGTTCGGAACCGCGCGACTGCTACGGTCGGAGGTTCGAATCCTGCCTCGTGCATGGATGTGTGTGATGTCCTTAGGTTAGTTAGGTTTAAGTAGTTCTAAGTATAGGGGACTGATAACCTCAGAAGTTAAGTCCCATAGCGCTCAGAGCCATATTACCTAGACAAATTTATTCACGAAATTTCATTGCTCTACATCATTTTTTCGTGTTGCGATTTTTTTTCTACCGGTGTAGTTACGTCATAAACAAACAATACGAGTACAATGGTGGCCGTTTGGACAGATTTTATAAACATTTCAAACTTGCACCTCGTCGTTAGATTCTGAACGATGGGATAACTGCTCAGTATATATCTCTCCCAGTTGTAGTCAGCTTTCAGAACTTTGGTACCGCTTTCAGAACTTTGGAACTCACTAGAAACTGCCCAGATAGCCGCGCAGGTTAACGCGCTGCATACAGGACTCGGTATGGCCAGCCTGACCCTGATCGGATCCGTCAAGTGTATTAACGACGAGGATTGGTGATTCAGCCAGCCTGGATGGGTTTTTAGGCAGTTTCCCACATATAACTACTCAAATACTGGGCTGATGCCCACACGTTCTCAAACTTACACAAAGGAATAATTAAAGGCGCAGAGAGATGGGGTACGCAGATTAAATCCTGGGTCGTTGGTGAGGAGGGGGGGGGGGGGTGAATAAGAGACGATCTTAGATATTTATTTTTAATCAGTAGCAGTTGGACTCACTAGGCTGCTTAGCTTCCCATCAAAGGCAGTTTGCGGAATCAAACCCGGGTCTTCCTATGCAACGTCGTTACTTATTATCCAAATTTGTCCAACAACGCAGTACGTGACAATAAAATATTGGTGTGGAGACGAATGTTACAAGTGTAGGTAAGCGTTGACGGCCGTCTGCAGACGGTAACCAATAGGGGGCGTCGATCAGAGCAGCGAAGCGTTGCCCGGCTGCACAAAGGCGGCTCTAAATGTCAGCGGACACGCCGCACGCGGCTAGGCCGGTTAATCAGAGCCGAGATGCGTGCGGCGTCCTCACACTACAGCGTTCTGCTCTCGCATTAATGCGACAGCACAGCTCTCAGTGTCAGGTGGGGTTTTCTGCTGGTCCGAGGAGTCGAACTGTTGTTCCACACTCTCCTTCGTTGCTTAGAAGTGAGAGAAGTTACTCAAAGTTACTGAAATCTCTTCATTAATTACTGTACGAAATTTGAATATCAGCTGTAAGTGTGTGTTTAGACGCTGGCAGAGCAAGGTGATTTTTGAGGTAGCACTTTTTCTGAAGGGCCAAAATACGAACATCAGCTACCAAGGACTGCACGTCATCATCCACCTTTGGTAAAAACGTATTACACTGAAGAGCGAATATTCGGAGAATGTCAAACAGCACCACCAAATTTCGTGGTCATGATTCTTTTCGAGGCAATAATTACAATTTTTTGTCTAGCCCTGTAACGATATTTCACATGCCTCTGCAGTGAAGAAAATGGTTCATTATTAGAAATATACACCTTATTCAAAAATTATCATAAGTGATGTGCTTCAGAAATTGTTATAAAATATTTCGTGTCAACGTATTAATGTCTCCATTGATGGAAGTCGTCCGTAATGTAGCTGTAACATAACAGCCTTGATTTTCTTTCCTCTGCCGATCATTTGTGAAACAATTACATCTGCAACAGTTCAGCTGAAGATATAAATTTCTAGGTAATAAAAAATTAACGGTTTGAGACGATTTTGGTATAGTTTAAGTGCTCAAAATTTACTTCAGTGCACTAAGGACTTCGTGCTGCACGGTGCTGCTCTCTCTTGTCACGGGTATGTCGTCTAATTATTCGGTGACTCGCGCCTTAGACAGAAGGGCCGTACAAGATAAGAGCGGCTCTTCTTTCGCCAAAAACGAGTAAGTTTATAATTTTTTCGAGACACTTGCATTCCTCCTTAGCAGCTAAAATTTTTACACTGCATTTCTTTCAGTGTGTTCTTCCTATAGGAAGAATTTCAGGTAAGGTTTCGACATGTCGGACTGGACTATTTCCCTTGCAAGATCAAACTAAACTGGAGATAAAAAGTGGTACCATTTTGATCAATCGAGAGTTTCTCTCGGGCCAGAGATTTTAAATAGGACGCAAGAAAACCAGTTATCCACACTGTCAGCTGATGTTCTGTAGGTGGTACAGTCTGTGGAACAAATAGACGAGTAGTTTGAGCCTGACATCTGTAGGCGTTTACCCGATTGGTTTTGGTTCTATTTTTCTTCTGCCAGTCACATTTACTAATTTAATATTTAATTTAACACACTAAAACCCGTTTAGTCAATGTTTTGCTTATCATCAGGCGTTTATGGGTAAAGATGTTAAAAAAATAAAATTTCTTAGTCTAAACTAACCTAGTACTGTTTCGATCACTTGATATGCTACTGCAGTGGCTGTTGGGGTATTTGGGGGTGTGGGGGAGTGAGAGGAAGGGAAGTGTATGGACAGAAATCACTGTGCAGTGTTGTCTTCAACTGGTGTGGATCTGCATCTCATTGTTCCGATTGGTATCACAGTCTGTGCTCGATGCAGTGGCTATACCTGATAACCGTTTGATATACTTTTTGTGTGTCGGTTGTTCACATAAGATTCCGAAGTGTCAAAGCTTAATCTGCATCACTGGCGCTCTAGAGGAGCTGTTGTTCACCATTACAGTATCACACTGCTTACTTTAACACAGTTTTTGACGTACTTTAACTGCACAAACGTTTCTCCATAAATGCAAACAGTACATCTCAAATACAAGGTGATTCCCTTGAAGCGCGAGAATGAGTATCGAAAATCTTTTCTTTCGGCGATATTCGCGATTCTCACAGTCCGGGTGTCGTTTGTTTTGCACTGTCATATGTTAAATCTGTTAGGTTGCTACTGGCTTAAGGCTACTGATGAACTCTGAGATTCTGAATTCAATTACCTAATTAAGAATATTATCACCATGTTACTGTATTATGAATGACAACTCCCATATCTACCATGATCTTCATTCTTTTACTTTTTTCCATTTTGTGTACAATTTCCAATTCTTTTTTTTATTTTCAGAGGGTGTTGTATGTCATTAACGCGTGTTGCTACTGCTGATGTCTTACATTTCTCTTGCCTGTAGCAGCCTACATGTTTTTCAAATTGAGTTTTGAAGTACCTGTCCGTTGGGCCTTTGTAATAGTCATTACACTGGCTACAAATAATTTTGTAAATTCCAAATCCGTCAGTACCTGTATCTGGGGGCTTTATATTGTGAATAAACGTCCTACTTAGATTCTTACTGATTCTGAAGCTGATTTTTTGTGTGTGCTTTTGAGTAACCTAGCTAATTTATCGCCGCGCGGGGTAGCAGTGCGGTCTATGGGCGCCTTGCCACGGTTCGCACGGCTCCCCCCTTCGGAGGTTCGAGTCCTCCCTTGGGCATGGGTGTGTGTGTGTTGTCCTTAGCGTAAGTTAGTTTAAGTTAGGTTAAGTAGTGCGTAAGCAGTTTGGTCACATAGAACTTCCCACAAATTTCAGCTAATTTATCAGACATTTAACCGAAAAAGGTCATTTTTACATATTTCATTGCTGGAGTGTTGTCAAGTGTGAGTGTAGTTTGTTGTTATTCGTTCAGTTTATAGTTTATTTGTTGTAAAATTGTGTTAATGTGTTAATGAGTGAAGGATGATATCGTTTTTATTATTGTGTGTAACAAATCAGCAGTAACAACAAACTTTTTAATGACACAGGTCACCTTTTGGGAATCAGAAGTTGTTCAAATAACTTACGAGATGTCGTGCACAACCCTCCGATATTTCGACTGCAGCACACCCTGCCACGTTCAAGTAACTCTGTGGAATATGACAACACGGAGATTCTGCCATGCACTTCCAGCTATGGGACTGTGTTATTAAGGGAGCTACTGAGATTAAATTAGCATGTAACATTATAAACGAAGTTGGCGGTTTTTGTTTAAATTCTACATGGAATCCTTCACTCTCCTTTGTCAAGAAACAAGGCAGAGTAGACTCTACTTAACCTGTTGATTATTGATTTCATTGTGTACATAATAGGAGAAAGTGAAAGAATGAACATCGTGGAAGGTACGGAAATGTCCATTCATAATACAAAAAAATTCTTAATAATATTCTTAATGAGATAACTGAAGTTAAAATCTCAAAATTCTTCCCGTAGCCTTAAATCAGTAGTAATGCCATAGATGTAACACGTGCCAATGTGAAACAAACGGCTACCAGACCGTCAGTTTCACGAATATCGCTGAGAGAAAAGATCATCGTGACTCGTCTACACACTGCCAGGCCATCATGTTGTACAGGGAGACAGTTATCGAACTAGATGAAACAAAATCGTCATAACTTCTGAACGGTTTGCGTTAGGACGTTCAAGTTGCATAGCTGGCCGTGGGGCATTATGGGAATTAGGATGCGCATTGTTGTTTGGTTTACCGACCAAGCCCACGTTCATTTGGATGGGTTCGCCAATAAGCAAAATTGGCACATATGGGGGACGAGAATCCGCATTTCGCTATCGAGCAGTCTCTTCATCCTCAACTGGTGACTGTGTGGTGTGCAATGTCCAGTCACGAAATAATCGGTACAAAATTCCTTGATCGCTCAGTGACTACGGTACGTGAAGATTTTGGAAGATGATTTTGTCTCCATTATGAAAAGCGACCCTGATTTCGACAAGACGTGGTTCATTCAATACGGAGCTGGACACCATCGGGGTAGGAGAACGTTTGATGTCCTGGAGGAGCACTTTGGGTACCGCGTTCTGGCTCTGGGTTACCCAGAGGCCACTGGCATGAACCTCGGTGGCCACCATATTCCCCGCATTTGAACATATGCGACACATTTTTGTGGAGCTATATCAAAGACTAGGTGTACAGCAATAAATCCAAAACCATTGCTGAGCTGAAAATAGCCATTCAGGTCATTGACGGCATCGATGTTCCGTCACTTCAGCGGGTCATGCAGAATTTCGCTATTCGTCTGCGCTACACGACCGCCGATGTCGTAATCTAAATCTATCTGTAGCGACGTTTGCATGTTGAATAAAGTGTGTGGACGCCGTAGTTTGTAAGTAATTTGCGTTTTTTTCATATATTCCAATAATTGTCATCCTTTACTTAAGACACGCTGTTTACATCTATGAAGAAGCTCTTGTGCTGTGAAAGTGCGTCAAGAAACAGTGTTCAAATAAGCAGTGCAACAGTGTAATGTTGGAAAACAGCTCCGGCAGAGCACCAGCGATGCAAAACAGTTCTAGGTAGTTGAGAATGACATTTTATTTTCAAGTAACGTCGAGCATAAATGCGTGATGATGAGCAAAACATCTATCATGAATCTATTAAATTAAACAGCAAATAAATAAATCTGGCTAGCAGCAGAAAAAAAATACGAAAAATTATTCCACCCAGTCACCGTTCATAAGCTTAGCCACCAAGGCTACAATTAACTGTGGTCTAGGTTGGTTTTGTTATTATCCCGTATTTCATGTTTTATCGACTGCGAAGGATGTATTTTCGGTTAAATAGTTCCCTGCATTATTATTTCGCAGTTTTACACTCCATTTAAAGGGTTCTGTTGTCCAGTCGTATGAAACTTGGCAACAGTTTTGCTTGTTTACCTACGGTGTTTGTTATATCTCGTAACATGGGGGACTTACATGTGTTTCATACTGTATGTATAGACTGCTGTATGATTACCGAATTCTTGCAGTCTGCTTGGCTATTGCCTCACAAGGTTCTAGTCCTTCGTACTAGGTTCAACATGTGCTTCTGATAGGTTACCTAATTCAGATGGTGTAACGATACGCCGGCCGCGGTGGTCTAGCGGTTCTAGGCGCTCAGTCAGGAACCGCGCGACTGCTACGGTCGCAGGTTCGAATCCTGCCTCGGGCATGGATGTGTGTGATGTCCTTAGGTTAGTTAGGTTTAAGTACTTCTAAGTTCTAGGGGACTGATGACCACGGATGTTAAGTCCCATAGTGCTCAGAGCCATTTGAACCATTTGAAGTCTACCATTCACTGAAACAAAGTTATTAATTACATAACACGACATTGACGTTGACGCTCCCAGCGCTTAGTGCAGGTACTCGGGGTAATGGAACATACCCACGTGCTGACTTTGACAGAAGACAAATGTAAACATAAGTAGAACGCACACCCGTCAGTCCGTCAACCATCGCCAGTTGAAGAATTGTGTGACTACAATGTACACCAATGAAGAGAAGGTAGAAATGCTACTCATCTATGGGGAACGCAAGTTAGCAGAACAGTAATTGCAGTACTGTTTTGTTATGTACGGGTACATTTAGTCCTTTTAAGTACTGTTGTGTAGAGTAGGCATACGGTAAAGGCTGTCCTTTCTTTTATTGTTGTTGTTGTTGAAGGTAGGTGAAATGTTTCGCACTCAGCGGAACTGTACAGTGAGCGATATCCAGACAAGAACACACCTTCCCGACGGATGTTTTCTCGTCCTGTTGCGACGCTTGAGGAAACGGGAAGTTTCGACCCACGACAACGCAATCGTCGTAGCACTCGCACAGACGAAGCTGCCGAAGTTACTGTTCTCGCTTCCTTTGCTCTGATTCCACATGTGAGTACACGACAGTTTGAATACGAGATTGACATTCCTAAAACCAGTGTACATCGTATTCTTACACGTCACCGGTTCCATCCTTACCATGTACACCTACATCAAAAATTGCATGGGAATGATTTCCAGAATCGTGTACAGTTCTGTCAGTGGGAAAACCAACCCGAACTTCTTTTCCAATGTTCTATTTACCGATGAATGTTCCTTCTCAAACAAAGGCTAGGTAAATAGAAGGAACATGCATTTTGGTCCAGCGACAACCGCGATGGTTTAGACAGGTGGAACATCAGCGTCAATGGAGAGTTAACGTCTGGTGTGGGATGCTTTGCATTACAATTACTGGCCCTTATTTCGCAAAGGTAGTCTAAACGGCACAGTTTATGCCAACTTCCTCAGACGAATTCTTCCTCCTCCTCTGGATGAAGTGCCGCTGAGAACCAGAATGCTTATGTGGTATCAACACGATGAATGTCCAGCACATAATACTTTGCGTGCACGTCGTGTTCTGAACCGAAGGTCTCCTGATTTAAATCCTCTGGACTTTCTTCTTTGGGGGTGTATTAAAGACGTTGTCTATCGCGATATTTCAACAACTGCAGAGGACATGCAGGAACGTATCGTGTTTGCATGTAATTCTCTTCAGCAGGCAACATTGGAACCACTACATAATTCTTTCTTTCATCGAGTGCAACAGTGTATGGGCGTACAGGGTCACCACTTTGAGCACCTTTGAATGTTCTACTCCTGGGCAATGGTACAGGAGAGTCAAAGTGAATTTTGTGTTATGTTTGTACTTTGTTTTCATTTGTTTTCTGACAACTCCAACAAGTGGACGAGTTTGTGATACCGGGCTCAAAGTCAATGTTGTGTCATGTAATTAATAACGTTGTGTTTCAGTGAATGGTACACCGTGATACATTTTTGAATTGGTCTTTAGGAGAGGAAATGAATTACCGAATAAAAAAATACAGGGTGCCATTTAAAAAAGTCATACTGCTGTTCATATCTTCGTAAAAACAAAGCTAGAACGAAGGCAATGATACTGATTGATGTCCCCCTAACTGATAAAGAACATTTACTTGAAACATTTTGTAATTTGCTTCTGAAAAACAGTTATTTAAGGTGGTCGAGATAAATGCGACACCCTGTATAGCTGACAACATCGCTGTTCTCCAAAAATGTTACTAAAAATTATAAATTGATGGATTTTAAAGAAACTTCGTAGACGATTGACCACTGCTTCTTTTTACATTTGTTCCCTAGGATACTTACTGATACCGTTGATGTGTACGGCTGGCGGTCAGGTCTCTAGTGCTATTTTCGTTGTCAAGAACAAGAGCAATACTTGTATGATTACGCCTGGTTCTTTTTCCCTCGAAGTGATTGTCTTTTTATTCTGATGAATAGGATTTTTTGCCACATAATAGTTTCTGTGATTTAATATTCAATTTATTGACCTCTTAGTCATCCTTTGTTTCTGTTTCTGGTGTGTTTAACACGTCTTCTATGTTTTGCTCTGCTTCTTTCTTGTATCTATCCTTGGATCTTGGGCGAGGTGTGTATGTGATCTGAAGGGTGGTTTTTATTGTCTGGACCACTTATCACGTTCAAAGATGGATGCATCGTCTACTGTCAGATATGGTTTGGTGAATTGTTTCTTGCCCTTGCGTTCGTATTTAAGCTTCCAGTACGTGCAGTAATCTGCTGCTAGGAGGAGCAGAGTGCTCCTATCATGCAAAATTTCTGGAAACTGGCAATGAAGAACTTGCAGTCCGATCGAGCAACTGTTACTGAAGGGGCGCAGTCTCTAGCACCATCTCTGCTTTTTGACATTAAGTTTTTAGTTAGTAAGCGTTGTTTCTGTACCGTTCGTCCAAAGGTTCCGCTAAGATTATAGCCGCTGTCTCTGTTAACCGTAGTTGTGCGCGTGCGAATTTCTGCCGCTTCCTTTAATAGAGTCGGGGGCTGTCTTCTTTGCGGAGGCTAAGGCGGACTCTAGAGAGCTCTCACAAACAGCAGAAATTAAAAACTTAATGTCAAAGGGCAGGCGTGGTGCTGCCACGAACTCTGCTGCTCTTACGCTCCGTAATACGTCCCGGAAGGATTGCGTAGTAGAGCCAGCACTTCTTCCACTTCCAATTTCCTGTAGCTGTGCATGCAGCAGCATACGTCACTACAACTAAGCGGTTAGCAAGCCAGACAACAGCAATACGCGAACAGTCATCGGTGGCTGCTGCCAGACCAGTTAGGCCACTACAGTACTCATCTACTTCCTCAGCGCCTCAGTCCACTACCTCTCATCATACATAAAGCATCGACGCTATCTGTTCAAAAGTATTCGGACACCTCTTTTCTGCAATACTTCCTCATTTACTTGCCGTATATATTCCAATCTCTGTCTTCCTCTACAATTTTTGCACTCTACTGCTCCGTCTACTACCTGAAGTCTTAAAAAACGTCACGTCGTATCCTGTACTTTCTTCTTGCCAGTGTACCTTCCTTAGCCGATTCTACGGAGAAACTGTTCACTCCTTAACTTATCAGGACAGCTAATTTTCAAGTTACTTCTGTAGCACAACACCTCAGACGCTTCTATTCTATTCTGTTATGAGTCAACCGCGGTTCGTGTTTCACTTCCATACCATGCTGTGCTCCGAACACATATTCTCAGAAATTTCTTCCTGAAATTAAGGTCTGTGTTTGATTCGTGTAGACTTCTCTTGGCCAAGAATGCTTTTTGCATATGCTAGTCTGCTTCGTCCGTCACGTGTTCCTTTCCTTCCGAGGTAACAGTATTCTTTAATATCGTCATCACCATTTCTGATGTTGGGAATTTTATTTATGCTACGTCCTATTACTTTTGTCTTTCTTAGATTAACTATCAGACCATATCCTGTACTCATTAGAATGTTCCTTCCATTCAGCAATGTTCCTTCCAGGCAGATTAAAACTTTCCTTTCTTTCAGGAGTGCTAGTTCTGCAAGGTTCGCAGGAGAGCTTTTGTAAAGTTTGGAAGGTAGGAGACGAGGTACTGGCAGAAGTAAAGCTGTGAGGTCGGGGCGTGAGTCGTGCTTGGTTAGGTCAGTTGGTAGAGCACTTGCCCGTGAAAGGCAAAGGTCCCGAGTTCAAGTCTCGGTCCGGCACACGGTTTTAATGTGCCAGGAAGTTTCATATCAGCGCACACTCCGCTGCAGAGTGAAAATCTCATTCTGGAAATGTTCCTTCCATTCAGCAGATCCTATAACGCTACTTCACTTTCACCGAGGATAGCAATGTCATCAGCGAATCTTGTCATTCATATGCTTTCTCTCTGAATTCTACTCCCACTATTGAACCTTTCTTTTATTTCCGTCATAACTTCTTTGATGCCTAGATCGAACACTAGGGGGCGAAAGACTGCCTCCCTGTTTTGCACTCTTTCTAATCCGAACACTTTTTTCTTGATTTTTCCAGTCGTTTGTTCCCTCTTGGTTCTTTCACACATTGTATATTACCCATCTTTCTCTATTGCTTACTCCTTTTTGTCTCAGAACATCTAACATCTTGCACCATTTAATATTTTCGAACGTTTTTTCCAAACTGACAAATTCTATGAACGAGTCTGGATTTGTCTTCAGTCGTATTTCCATTATAAACAGCAACGTCAGAATTGCCTCTGCGGCTTCTTTACATTTCCTAAAGCCAAACTGATCGTCAGTTAATAGATCCACAACTTTTTTACCATTCTTTTGCATATTATTCTTGCGAGTAACTTCATTACACGAACTGTCACACTAATTGTACGATAGTTGTCACACTTGTTTAGCTATTTTCGGAATTGTGTGGACGATGCTATTCCGAAAGTCTGATAGTATGTCTCAGGTCTCATATATTGTATTCACCACCTTCGATAGTCGTTTGTTTTCCAGATCCACCAGTGATTTTAGAAATTTCGATAGAATGTTGTCGATCGCTTCTTCAATATACGATCTCAAGTCTTCCATAGCTCTATTAAATTCGATCCTAATAATGGATCCCCTATGCCTTCCTTATCGTCTCGTGTTTATTCTTCTCTCAAGTCATGAGACGAGCCCTTACCCTCACAAGGGTTTTCAACGTACTCTTTCTACCTGCCTGCTCTCTTCTCTGCGTTTAACAGTCATATCCCCATTCTTAATGTTGTCGCCCTTGCTTTTCAAAAAAATGGCTCGGAGCACTATGGGACTTAACAGCTGTGGTCATCAGTCCCCTAGAACTTAGAACTACTTAAACCTAACTAACCTAAGGACATCACACACATCCATGCCCGAGGCAGGATTCGAACCTGCGATCGTAGCAGTCGCGTGGTTCCGGACTGCACGCCTAGAACCGCGAGACCACCGCGGCCGGCGCCCTTGCTTCTAATTTCACTCTTCGGCTTCTGCTTGCCACGTCTACAAGTATATCTGAACTATTTGTTATTGGTGTTGGTTTGCTGTCAATTCTTAACTGTTGACATTAACCTGCTCCATTTATTCCATTTTCTGTTGCTGTTGATATTTCACTATTTTCGGCGAGAAATACTCTTCTTCTATTCATTTACATGATGCCCCACTATGTCTAGAGTGACCCTCAGCATTTACATTTTCAGATATTCTAGCTTCCCAGCCACCTTCAGACTTTTGACATTGTACGCCCCGATCCGTAGAATGTTACCCTTTCGTTCGTTATTGCATCTTTTTCTCGTAGTCACCTTCCTCTTGACAGTCACCTCCAGGACATCTGAAAGGTGGAGGAATGCTGAATCGTTTGCCAACGTCACTTTTTCAAAAAAATGGCTCTGAGCACTATGGGACTTAACTTCTTTGGTCATTACTCCCCTAGAACTTAGAACTACTTAAACCTAACTAACCTAAGGACATCACACACATCTATGCCCGAGGCAGGATTCGAACCTGCGACTGTAGCGGTCGCGCGGTTCCAGACTGTAGCGCCTAGAACCGCTCGGCCAACTCCGGCCGGCTCACTTTTTCAATTATTGGCCACATGTCCTACCGTTACATCTTATAAGTCTTTAATACAACGGTTTCCAGTGCATTTTGCGGGCCCACGCATTACACCGTTGTTTAGACTACGGTGCAGAAATTTCGCTGGGAAGCCCTCCCTTACACATCCTCCGCATAGTCCCGATCTCTCTCCACGTGGTTTCCAAAGTTTTAGAGCCCTGGAGAAATACGTTCATGGCCGTCGAGTTGCTTCAGACGAAGAGATGCACCGCTGGGTATAATCATGGCTCCGTAGGTAACAGAAAACATTTTCCCATCAAGGCAGTGACCGTCTTGTCTGACAGTGAGATAAACATATTAACAGGAAATATGATTACTTTTGAAGCACTTGACAGTTTACTTACTTTTTCTCGTTTTCTTTTGACTGCATGTTATAAGTTGTCCATGTTGGAACAGGAAAGAAAATTTGAGTTAACTCAAGCCTAAAACAATATAACATACATAATTTAAAGAACACTACCGTACTGCGTATAGCTCCAAATAACTGGTCGGTTCAGTCTACACACTAAGGTGCTCACCAGCTCACCAATAGAGTCCAAAACTGTTGATGACTACCGTTAACTAACTCCACTTTACCTGTGACTTCTTCAGGTACAAATGACAAAGTTTCAAGGTCGTCTTCCATCAAATCCTAGTGACATACTTAATGGGTCTGTAAGATTGTGGAATAGAGACTCACACAGCCGCTCAAATTCATATTCAACTTCGGCAAATGCTTCTAGTATCCATATGGGACATAACAGAACTTTTCCTTGGATGTGCATCCTCCGTTAACGGTGGTAAACGACTGCGAAGGACGTCATGAGCAATGCCATTAAGAAGTTGCTGTAGAGAGCGCGCATACCATCTGGCGGTACGCGAACAATGAGTTCGCTTAGCTACACAGGCAAAGAGATTATACCACGCTTTCGAGCTCATATCGAAGCACCGCACTTGTCAAAACCGCTTAGTAACTCCATTAATTAACCATTATCGGGAGGGTAGATTAGACACTAATTGGTAAGTAAAGGAATAATGTGATTTTATGACATTTATTGTATGGTTAAATTACGTTTCACACCTCGAGCTTGTAGTGAAATACAACAGAAACATAAATTTGATGACGTGATATTCATTACGACGAAAGAAAACACTAATCGTAATAAAAATGTAGCTGAAGAGGACGTTGTACTTCCCATAATATGTGAACGACATTTCAGAGGTTACCAGAAAAGTGATGTGTGATCGTCAGTTAAGTCTTTATCAAGTAGAATAGCTTGGAAAAAAGACTATTTAATTGACCCTAAACAACAAGCAAGCATGCGAAACATAGCATTTTGCACACAAGAATAATATTACGAAACTTTTTATCGTGTCCTTACATAGCCCAAACTGAACGCGGGCAATGGCCCAAAACACAAAGAAACGCGACATAAAGTCGTTTCATTAAGTCGTAATCTAAATCACTAAGTAAAATACTTCTACATCGGTCAAAACGTGCCTACAAGTTGCGAGCTCTTCCAACAGATCATCTGATGATGATTTGTTAAGAAGAAGACAGAAATTGCAGTACTGTCTGAATGACTTGAAGCTGAAAAACACAATAAACGAATTCTTGATTTCCTTTCTTCATTTTGATTCATATCACTATTTCTACAGACAAATTTTTGTGCGGTGTAAATGTACCGAAAGGGAATCCTGTCCAAAGTTCATAATGATTACGGACTTGGCGCTTGTGAGGCTAACACTCTCTTTCTCGTGTTTCTGTATTACAGCTCTATGTATGTCTCTGTGCTGCTAAGATATGTGTCATTTGCTATCGGCAGATTCAGTAGTGATAAGTGAAACATTGTTTTCATCGACTTACATTTCTCTATTGATTAATAAAAAGACTGAGCTGTCACAAATGTTGCTGGTATAGGCGGAAAGAATGTACGAAGTTTTTAAATATAGGTCTTATCGAACGCAGAAAGCCATTTTAAAAAGATTAAATACATTGTCCGACAAGAAAAAGTGGAACACCCAGCACATGGTCGGTTGTCAGTGTAACTTTATTCACGTAAATACGATCAGCAGGTAAATAAAAGATTAGTGCTGGAATTCTCTGTGATAGGTTGAACGGGCATCAGAGAACATTAGTGGTGTTTGTGTTTAGTGTTGTTACCAGCCCTGTCGGTTGTAGCAAAGACATGAGCAGCGTTATATGTTGAGTCACCGCTGTGAATGATACGGAGACACCACGTAATCGTGTGGGACAGCGTTATCAGCACCTGACAGAGTCTGCAAGAGTGGCTCTACATTTAGCCTCCTGGTCGAATCGTGTCATGTCCAGATTGGTGAGTCATTTGGATATGACAGTTGGCAGGATGTTGGAACGTATGGGAACGTGAGGGCTGGCATACTCTTCATCAGGGTTGCGGTCGACCATGTCACATCGCCTCACCGGATGATTGCCGTATTGTGCACCACGCATATCGTAATATCTGCGCCGAGAACAAGTAATGGAGTCTGTGAAACATTCTTTGTCGTCCCGCCCCACTGGCAGAAGACCAGTACCAGCTGGAGCGGTTCTGAGTTTGGAGTTGTGCCATGACCGGGAAGAGTGGTCTGGTGATGAATGATGTCGCATTGGGTTCAGCTGTGAATCACGATTCTTCACAGCCCCGGATGGCCACGGCAACCCTGGGAGGAGTACCAGTCATCCAATATTTTGGAGAGGCACAGCGGTGTTGCTCCCGGCATAATTGTGTGGGAAGCCACTGGGTTTGACTTCAGGTTCCGGCTGGTAATGACTATGGGTACTCTGACGTCACATACATCGTACCACCTCATGTGTTAATGCTCTTGCGGCAGTATTGTGGTGCTATTTTTCAACATGACTACGATCGTGCACACATGGCACGTGCGTAATGTTGAGGTTCTCCTGGCGCCAGCCATGGTTCCCAGATATTAATCCAACAGAACACGTATGGGACCATCCCGGACGTCCACTCTGTCATAGTGCCAATGTGCAGCATGTCAGAGACCAGTCTGGGAAGGTTGCCGATAGTTTTCCTCAGAAGAAGATACAACGGCTTTACGACACCCTTTCCAACCTCTGCAATCACTGCAATAAAATCACATACCGTCTCAACCTGTGCAGTTTCATTTCGTCTCTTCCTCCCCTTCTGGATGCTCCACCTTCCGATAATTTTCTTTTTTCTTTTTTTGCCAGGCAACGTAGTTGACGCCAACGGTCTTGCCCCAGTGGTAACACCGGTTCCCGTCAGATCACCGAAGAAAAGTGCTGTCGGGCTTGGCTAGCTATTGCGTGGGTCATCGTCTGGGTCCACCGAGTGTTATTGGCAAGCGGAGTGTACTCAGCCATTGTGAAGCCAATTGAGGAGCTGTTGGAATGAGAAGTAGAGGCACCGGTCACGAAAGCTGACTACAGCCCGGAGTGCGCTGTGCTGACCACATGCCACTCCGTATCCGCATTTTGTGACGCCTAAGGGTTAAGGATGGCGCGGCAGCCGTTCGATACCGGTGAGTCTTCGAGGCCTGTTCGCCCGGTGCTTTTTTATGTAGTTGACGGCGAGATGGCTCGAGACGAAGTATAGTTTCATTTCTCATACAGCGGCAGAAGAAATGAACCAATACAAACCATCCTCGTTTTCCCATACAATGATTCATCAAAACTACAGAAAAATTAATTTATGACGGCTTTACGGGGATCTAAGCATTATTTCTCCAAAACACTGGTTTAATGCCTCCTACGTCTCACCTCCTGGCTTGTGATGACGGTTATTGCTGAAACAATCGGTTTCCACGCCAGTTTAACAGGAGTGTTAAAACCGCCCAGGATAACAAGTTTCTAAACTAACCGATTTTCGGTTATTATTTCTAATATTTCCTGTAATAAGTGCAGGAATTGAACGGAGACTGAAAAATTTTGATTCTTTCAGTTTCAAGATACATACAATAAATAGATTAAATTAAAATAGGGAAATAAAAGAAAACTTAGTCAGTCCACTGTTCTTCTAATTTTAAGGAACTCTGCTCAAAAATCGTGTTGTAAGTGAGTGCTCAAGTGTGAAGCCTGAGTTCTAAGAACTGTTTTACGTGTTAATTCTCCGTTTTCAAGGGCTACAAACAGATAAAGGAATATTATTTAAATGCAGGCAGCAAATCAGGCAATTTCTAATGGTTCAAATGGCTCTAAGCACTATGCGACTTACCATCTGAGATCATCAGTCCCCTAGACTTAGAACTATTTAAACCTACCGAACGAGGTTGCGCAGTGGTTAGCACACTGCACTCACATTCGGGAGAACTAGGGTTCAATCCCGCGTCCGGCCATCCTGATTGAGGTTTTCCGTGATTTCCCTAAATCGCTCGAGGCAAATGCTGCGATGGTTCCTTTGAAAGGACACGGCCGACTTCCTTCCCTGTCCTTCCCCAATCCAATGAGACCGATGACCTAGCTGTTTGGTCTCTTCCCCTAAACAACCCAACCAACCAACTTAAACCTAACTAACCTAATGACATCACACACTTCAATGCCCGAGGCAGGATTCGAACCTGCGACCGTAGCAGCCGCGTGGTTCCGGACTGAGCGCCTAGAACCACTCGGCCACCGCGGCCGGCAGCCAATTTCTATTTTTATTGTATACTATGGATGAATTGTTGTTAAGTTATCATAGTTGGCATGAGTTCCATCCTCTTCTATTATCTGATAGAAATGACAGACAAATCTTTAATGTTTTAAAGAAAATGAGGCATTGTACTTCATCGCTACGTCACTTCCTTAAAAGTATTTCCAGAGTAGGATTGGTGCCATTTTGCAATACAACCGATGTCCGGCGGCGACAACAACAAGCTACAGTGTAGGCCAGGCGGAGGAATTCTTTCACACTGCACGCGCACGCGCACCTTAAGCCACAATCTACGGCATTGTCGTCTCAGCAGTGCTACACCAGTTCTTATGTCATGTGTTTGTTGCTCGTTCCTGTCGGAACTGTTATTAATATATCACCTATTGCTTTTCCCGTATTACAAACCAGTGCAAATTTTACAAGCAAAAATTACACCTTTCTTTAAAAAAGGTTTATTGAAAACAAAAAATTTTAGCTCTTCTGCTATGCTAATTGATATTTCGTTTTCTTACTCGATTATTAGTAAAATATAAAAACATTCCTGGTCTAACCGAAACCAAACAAAACCAGAAAATGGCGGTTATTCGGAACCGGTGTCGGTTTTATCCAGTCAGTTTTTTCCAGCCCTACTTGTGGCTCAATGTTACGATGGAAAATAATGCAATCCTCAAGTGACATCAGAACAGATTCTTCTAACGCCAACTGTTTGTGAGTTCACGCGCGCCAGAGAGAACGCGGAGTGACATTGACGGCAGATGTGCCGGGAGTCACGGCTGAGCTAAAAGCGGAGCTGACCGGCGCTCCTGACATGTCACCACCCGTGACGTCACAGCAAGCACAGGCAGTCATCTGTCGTCGTGTCCTTCTGTAGTCTCGACATAAACGAGTGTAACCCTGTTGATTGTTACTGTAGCCATTAACCAACTGTGACCTAACCTTTCTTTTCTCAGTACTCTGCGGGGAAGCGTTGGTGTTCGTCCGGAGTCGCCGTCTAGGCTGTTGCCGAGTTCACCACCAAATGTTTGTAACAGATTGACGAATTGATCAGTGGCTGTTTTCATTATTGGGTGATCCCATTCTCAGAGATATTACACTGCCCTAAAGCAGAATATAATTGGTAATCTTAAACTATTCCAATTTTCTTCTAACGAAAAAATTGTGTACATGTGATACTTCTTAGTTTCTTTAGCATTTTGCTATACTCTTACCTTTCGAATTGGTAGTTATGGATTATAGTGTCGCTCTATACGTAAATGGAAATGGAACATATGACACTAACCATTAAATCTGTAAATTATGCCACTTATGTATGCGGAATCAGCAACGGGCAGGAAACCATATGCTGTGGCAGATGATTTTAAACTTTATAGTGAATTACGTATGTTAGTCACATATAATATGCAATATTTACGACAAGCGGTAAGATAATGTTCCGCTGAGGACGGGCTGGTGTCCAATAAAACTTAGTTTATGAAGGCTGCCAAGCAACTTATCGGCAATATGAAAGTGTATTAATTCCAGCCTCAGAAATACGAAGGAAGGAAGCTGAGATTACGGTTAAACATGCTGTCAATAACAAGCTCGTTACACACACAGTAAAACACCAATTTGGGAAATGACAAAGAAGGAAATCAGCCCCAAGCTATACATAAAAACTAGACGACCTCCACCTTAAATGATGTAAGGAAAGTACCGCAATCCTACGTTTACCAAGAAACAATAAACATAAAACTCGAGACGGCATTATCTACTAAGGAATAAAACAGTACAATAAATTACCAGAGGAGATTAAGGTAAGTGCTAAAACAAACTTAATTAGAAACGCAGTTAAAAAGTACCTGCTAGCCCAAACATTCTATACACTGAAGGATTCAGAAAGCGCTTGGTAGTGTCTCATAACCAATAACAGCGATAGTAAAACGTGTAACATTCCACAAAGCATTTGCACAGTATATTGTCTCTCTTTTCTTCGCTTTCTTAAAAATCGTACTCCTGAATCTACATATTGTAATACTGCAACTTTTCTACTGTTTGTTCTAGTGAATTGGAGTAAACTGAACTAATATTCTTCATACTCGTGTATCGGTGTTGTCGTCCTGAGCAATACAAGTTGTGTAATTACGGATACATTATCTGGTGTATGAGTCGCCAAAACAGAAATTATATTTTAATTCGAAGTATTTAGAAATTGGAAACTGTGAACAAAATGAGCTGATCACTGCAACAGAGTATTGTGCTAGAGTGAGCAGGGTTTCGGCGCGCGACGTCAAAATACTTGACTTGCAATTCAAACAAACAAAACTGACAGAATGAAAAAGCTACGTAATATTACTAGCTGATTTTTAAAAGGATGAATCACCAAAATGTTTCTCTAAAACTGCTCTGTGAATTTATGTACACAATCTGCCTCACAAACTTCTAGACACAGAATAATGCACATGCACATGTGTCACTGCACTGTAGAAACTGACTGCATATGAAACGGAAACTGGAACTTTGCCGAAACTTATTATGAAAAACAAAGGTAACTGACTGACCTAAAAGTAGCCTGACTGTACTGAGAGAAAACACTGTCCGAACAGGCCTTGAAGGACCAACGGTACCGTCAGACCGCCATGTCATCCTCAGACCTTAGGCGTCTCCGTACGCGGATACGGAGTGGCATGTGGTCAGCACACCACTCTCCCGGCCGTTGTCAGTTTACGATATTGCAGCGTCTGTGTTATTTTGATTACGATGCAAAGTTCCTATGGACATGCACGTATGTCCAAAGGAACAGGTACTGCTGCGATCACAGTCGTTACGACACACAGCAAATGAATTACCAATTGCGAATAAGGACTACCATCTGCTGTAGATGCATATGTAAGTCTGGGTCTGGGCGTGAGTCGTGCACGGATAGCCAAATGGTAAGGCGACCGCTTGCGATAAGTGGGAAACGCTGGTTCGAGTCCTGGTCCGGCACAAATTTTCATTGCCGTCATTCCATCTACAGCTGGTGGTAGTCTTTATTCGCAACTGCGAATTCATTTGATGCGTTGTCAGTTTTCCTGGCCGGTACTATAAAACTGTGGCTTATCTATAACAACGTAAACCTGTACTGTTCGAAGTAATGAACATAAAATATGCGGCGCAGCAGCAAGTAAGCTGTGCAATACGAGGACGTGCGACTGCTGTAAGCAGCTAGTGCTTCAGTCGCTGCGTTCCGCAAAGTGCAATGCGGCAACACAAATAATCAGAAAAACAACATTCTTTCTTGAGTGGACGGTGGTGGAATTTGACCTCGCTAATTGATTGAAAGTAAGTGACCTTTCAAAAACTGTATTGCCGAAACTGAATCTCATTGTCAGGCTATTACAGTCCTCATTTCAAAAAAGTCTTTTACAACAAACATTTCTCTGCCAAGCAATAATTTCTAAAAATGGTAATGATGCAGTAAAATCTACACCATCTGAGGGCAAGCCATGTGAATAAAAAATTTTACTTATTCTCGTCTGAACAATGAAACCAACAAAACCGAACCAATAAAAAAAAAGATTCCACTAAAATTTACCGTTTTTCAGACGCACCACAACTACACGGAAGCAAGCAATGCAGCAACAGTTTAACTCAAAAAATAAAATCTTCACTTGTCCAATTAACCCTTACAAAAACATAATCTATGATTCATGCTTCTCTGTATCTTTATCTCCGTGTTTAGTAACATGCCAACATCTACCCTCTCACTTAGCCTTATTTAGAATGCTTACTGCAATGGCAATGCTACTAGCAATTGTACTCAAAATCTATGTGGGTGTAAAATATCGACTACCAAAAACTTCTGTTTGAAAAGTATACACATGTGGAATAAGACACTTTGAATGAAAATAGAGTTTACATCACTTCTCTTGAACACCAAAAATTAACTAGAAAACTTACAATATTATCCCCTTATCCTATTTCTGCCCTAAAAATTTCACTCACTGCAGAGAGATGCTGTCTCAGTTTTTCAGACTGGCCGCGCGGAGAGGTCGCGCGGGTTGAGGCGCCATGTCACGGATTGGGAGGCCGCTCCCGCCAGAGGTTCGAGTCCTCTCTCGGGCATGGGTGTGGGTGTTGTTCTTAGCAAAAGATAGTTTAAGTTAGTTTAAGTAGTGTGTAAGACTATGGATCGATGACCTCAGCAGTTTGGTCCCTTAGGAATTCACACACATTTCAACATTGAACATTTTCAGACTGTCAAATGGGCAGTTGTGGTGCACAAGATGGTCCTGACATCATCCGGTAGTGTTTGTCATCTAACGAAGAAATGTATCTTCAGTGTGTGTCATGTGTGAGTGAGAAATGAATGAACAGTGTAGCATCAGAATTTCATAATTGTTAAATAACTTATTTGCAAAACAGTATTCTACATTTGGGGTAAACCGAACGAAGTAGCACTGTTTCAAACAGAGTGGCCTTGTATTCGGGAAGCTGGAGGGTTGAATCTTGATTTAGGCTTTACATGGTTTCCCCAAGTTATTTCAGGCAAATACTGAGATGGTTCCTACTCTAAGGCCCCGGCCGACTCTGTGTCCCATCCTCGTCGTTCTAGACCTGTAAGTCTATAAATGGCTGTATATGCCAATTACTTTATGTTTATTGTTATTAAATTGTAATACCAAAACATATTCAGTAACCTTGTAAAGAGATCTACGGATAAATTAAGCTATTACTACTACTGCTGCTGCTGCTGCTGCTGCTACTACTACTACTACTACTACTACTACTAGTAGTAGTAGTAGTAGTAGTACTACTACTAAATCTCGATTGCGTGATGGGGATTTGAATCACTTGGGTCTCAACCTTTGCGCTCCAGAATACGAGTCTTGTATCGAACCACTGCGCCGCCTCAATCAATGGCTAAACGGAAGAACGTTGATGAAACACAACATGTGACTATTGCCTATTGTGTCACTAAATGCCTCCTTGTGGCATTGCGTTAGGAAAATAAATAAGCGGACGACGTGCAGGCTCTGACTTATTCTAGCGACGATAGTTTCCGTAAATGGGTAAATCCAGTGACAGCGACATCGACGAACTTCCAACATGCGGCACTGCTGTGTATTACTGGTCAGTGAATTTAAGTATTTGGCACTTTTTGGTAAATATTTTTAAAAAAGTATTTATTTTAGTGTGGACTTATACGGTTATTAAATTAATTGTTTTATTCTTGATGACTGGAGAACATCTTGATAAATAGAAAAAGTTTGTATATCCTGAAAGCCCCCCCCCCCCCCCCGCCCCCCCCCCTTCCCGAGGTTTCCTTACGACAGCGTTGTAAATGTTCATTGCACATTTTTTACATCTTCGGAAATGCCATTTTCAACTTTGTTATTTAAGTTTAAAACGATATGTTCTGTATCTTTGGGATATGCTGGAGAATCTGTTAATCAACTGTATTATGCATGAGTGTAAATTTGGTTTTCTGCCCTGTACGGTGATGTGAGAATGGGTCTCGGCCCGAAACTAGTGATCGAATGAATTTCTTTTTTTTTTTTTTAAGTAGAACTGGTTTTTCGTTCTACTGAAAGGGTGTATTATTATCGCGTGGGGCATGGGGACAATCATCTAGGAAGTGGCGAAGGTGGTCAACTGTCCGCGTGGTACTATCGCGAGCATCTTCGGAAAGTGGCTGAAAGCAGTTGGAATGCCTTTATAAGTAACAAGGTGGTGGATGCTCCATTAAATTTCGAGTGTGCAGCCGCTTACATTCAGCTCCTTACTCGGCTGTGTATCGTTAATCCTTGTTTACTGTGAGCCGAAAAGATGAAGAAAAAGCTCTGGTATCTGCTGTCTTAAAGACTACAGTAGTTTGACCCCATGTTGGAAACAAACTGCAAGAACTGTTAAACCATCTGAATGCCGCGCATACAGTGGAAGTTGAGGAGGAGAGGTTCCTTCCGCTTTTGGATTTTTTGGTTCGGCGCAAAGATGATGGTACCGTGGGACACGCAATGAATCGGAAACCGAAGCATATAGACTTATATCAACATGCAAATAGCTGACACCACTCGTCGCAGGCAATGAGTGTTCTCACATCAGACGGACATCACTGCCGACGAGAGGACACTGCAGGAGGAGATTCTACTCTTAGAGTTTTTGAAGCCAACGGGTACTCCCCACGGCAGATACGTAAGGCCCGACGAATAAAACCAAAGATGGCCGCCATCAACGCAGAAGGAGACATAGACATTTAAGTCGATGGCTTTCCTGTCATGTGTGTGAAGCATATCGTCAGCAATGGAACGAATCCTCGGCTATACGGAGTAAAAGTCATTTTCCGTCCTCCATCGAAGACAGCACTACTTTTGGATTCCATTAGAGATAGTCGGATGCTCGCGAAGGCTGGAATTTACAAGGTCCCTTGCGAATGTGACCTCTCGTACATGAGACAGATGATTCTTACAATCCATGAAGATATAAGGAACACCGCATGTGTAACCGCCTCTTACAGCCGAGTGTGGCACAGCACTCTATTTATACAGGCCATCTGTCTTCATCTTTCTGCGACTCGCTGGTGAAAGAGGCAATTGAAATTTACTTGGTGACGGCTTTAAGTAATAGATAGAGCAACTTCAGCTGGGGTAAGTCATGGAATCCGGCGCGTCTTGTGAACTCAAAGCTGCCGCGACAGTGCAGCTCAGAATAATTTATCGACATCCCAGCGTGGATCGACTGCGCAACCATAGATATAAATTGTGCACATTGTACTTCTTTGTGGACGATCAACATCTCTGACGCTTGCGTATCTGTGGACGCACGCACAGTGGCGCAGTCCACGAGTTCAAAACGACGCAGCGAATGCTGGACCATAAGACTTAGGGCTCATACTGAAGATGGCTAAACGATGATAGCGCTGAATATATGCAGCTGCACAAGGGAAATTTGATGGAGCAGTCATTGCGCCACGGAAACATGAAGATGCACAACATGGTGTTCGATGCTCACACCTCATCTCAGAACATGGAAGACGGAGGACTGCTCGATCTGTAGAGCAAGATAGGTGGCGTTTGTGGTAGATCAGACGACAAAGGACGAAGTTCAGCGCACATCGCTGAACACAGGATTCCGCAGAAAGACCCCTTAAGTGTTCGCATGTTGACCCAACGACATCGTCAATTACGACTGCAGTAGGGACAGGATTATCGTGACTGGGCCGCAAATCAATGGATATGTGTCGCCTTGTGGAATGTCACGTTTCTTGCTAGACCAGGCGGAGGGTTGTGTCTGGATACGGTAACATAGCAGTCGAATAGCTGCTCTGAACAAGCACCGCGCCACAGACGCGGGCCGAAGGTGGCAGTACCGCCGGCCGTTGAAGAAAGGCGCTTCAGTCCGGAACCACGCGACTGCTACGGTCGCAGGTTCGAATCCTGCCTCGGGCGTGGATTTGTTTGTCTGATGTCCTCAGGTTAGTTAGGTTTAAGTAGTTCTAAGTCTAGGGGACTGATGACCTCACATGTTAAGTCCCATAGTGCTCAAAGCCATTTGAACCATTTTTGGTGGCAGTATGGTATTACGAGGGCTATTCAATAAGCCTTCCGTTTAATTCGTGGTAGTAATCGAACGCACAGTGATAGCTGTTGGACTATGTGAACATTATTTCGGATCATTAGTATTTCTCGTGAGTGATGTCTTTCCCGACGACTGTCGGCGTCTTCCAGGAGGTCAACTGCCTGTGTCACAAGCAAGGCCCTACAGCGATTTGAGGGGCCTGACGCCATGGAACATATCTGGGCCGCTATCAACTGGCACCATCGTATCTGCAAACCATAAGTACGTAATTTACGCTAATTGCGTGACCTATGCGAAGACTTACAGTGCCACGTAACTCCAGATATCTACCTAGTGGTTCTCGAATTCATGCTATTCGGAATGGCTTCAGTATATTGCCTTCCAAAACATTGTTGAGCAGGTGGTCATAATGTCTTGGATCATAAATTTAGGTATGCTACGAGACGATCAACGCCACTTATGGGTCTCTGGATTCGTTGGCGGTGGCATGCTTGAATGAAAGTTTTTGGTTTCAAGCCGCGTCGTTTCGAATAAAATACTCGAGATACAGACGTCTGTCTCTGCCGTCATGATCAGGAGTAAAACGACTGACTTCCGGAGTCCACCAAATAAAGTCGAGGCAGCAGGATCTGGGACTTTTTAGTGAAGGCCGAAATGACACTTGGGCAGTAAGGCGAGTTGGTTAACTCTGGCATGATCGGTCCGTAGCGGGTCCAGCGTTTTGCCAGAAGTGCGCTGTTCCTCGTTTTGCGCAACCGTCGTTTCTGTTTATTCGAAATGATACGGCTCGAATGCCAAGAAGATCTTATTCAGTCCAACAGCACACACGTAACAACGCAGTGATGTAATCTTCACAACTCGTAGCATGCACTGCTGGACATTCGATAGAAGAGAGTGGTCAATTTTGTCGTTGTTGCGCTTATGTGACCTGTAGCGACAGAGTGCAGATATTGAGAAGATAAGATATCATAGGACCCAAGGGAAGGAGATATCTCTCATAATACTGTGCCCTATGGACAAGCTTGGACTGGAAGCACCGAAAACAGTGGCTCGTCGTCTCCTGATGCAAAGTCACTCCCTTGTGGTGATCCCATTTGATATCTCCTAGCCGGTCCATCTGAAGTAGCCCCACTTCTTTTCTGCTCACGGACAGTAGGAAATAAAACGCTGAGAATTTTTGTAAAAGTGTTGAGTCAGAAACTGCGGTTTTCTCTCTCCTTGAAGACAATTAGTGTGATGTTATGATTACCTTTTCTTTGTCACTAGAAAGAACGACGACATACGTTTCATGTTAAGCAAGAAATCGAATGGTTCAAATGGCTCTGAGCACTATGGGACTTAACGTCTGAGGTCATCAGTCCCCTAGAACTTAGAACTACTTAAACCTAACTAACCTAAGGACATCACACACATCCATGCCCGAGGCAGGATTCGAACCTGCGACCGTAGCGGTCGCGCGGTTCCAGACTGTAGCGCCTAGAACCGCTTGGCCACCCCGGCCGGCCAAGAAATCGACTTGAAACTCTTAAGGTCCATTGATTAAATTGTGTACGATGGTATCATACTTTGCCATCACCACACATTTTCCAACGTGTGACCCACGACTTTGTCAGTTCTCTCCTGTACACGTGTAAAACATGCTCTACAGGATTAGCTAAAGCACAGCAACGGTTACAGCTCCATTGTACAAAAACTACTACTGCATCCACGAAAATTCGCAGCTCGCCTCCGTTCTAAGCGTACTTGGTGACAGTGGCAGCGCTCATTAAATTTCCATGAATAACAAATGATATTCTTAACAAAGTGAATGAAACCGATCATATCCGGTGGTCATAGTTAAAGTGCAGTTACTCACAAAGGTCCAGTGTGGTCTATAATTATCGTATGGCAGCGAAACTTGATACATAGTCTAATGCATTAATGCACAACAGATTTATGCTGGAAAAAATTAATTCCAATTTTGGCCACCAGGTGCAAATCTGGCGCTGTTAATGCATAAAAGACGTATTGAAAAGTTTCCTTGTGTAGTGGAGTAGTAAAACCGTTTCCATGTATAATGGAGTAATAACGGGGTGGGAGAAAAAAAGTCAAACAAGTGAAAAAGGCACCATATCGATTTTATTGGTAACTGCTGCTTACAAAATTTGTTTAATATAAACACTGGATGTTGACGATATGCTGTACAGCCCCAGATATGCACCTGATGGTCAAAATTGGAACATTTTTTTTTCTACATACATCGGTTCTGTATTAACGCATTAGCATATCTAACAAGTTTCGCTGCCATACGATAATTATAGTCCACGGCAGAACTCAGTGAGTAGGTGCACTTTAATTACATTACTGAACATTAAAATTGCTACACCACGTGCTACAGACGCGAAATTTAACCGACAGGAAGAAGATGCTGTGATATGCAAATGATTCGCTTTTCAGAGAATTCACACAAGGCTGGCGCCGGTGTCGACCCTACAACGTGCTGACATGAGGAAAGTTTCCAACCGATTTCTCATACACAAACAGGAGATGACCGGTGTTGCCTGGTGAATCGTTGTTGTGATGCGTCGTGTAAGGAGGAGAAATGCGTATCATCACGTTTCCGACTTTGATAAAGGTCGGATTGTAGCCTATCGCGATTGCGGTTTATCGTATCGCGACATTGCTGCTCGCGTTGGTCGAGATCTGATGACTGTTACAGGATGTGGAATCTGTCGGTTGAGGAGGGTAATACGGAACGCCGTGCTGGATCCCAACGGCCTCGTATCACTAGCAGTCGAGATGACAGGCGTCTTATCCGCATGGCTGTAACGGATCGTGCAGCCACGTCTCGATCCCTGAGTCAACAGATGGGGACGTTTGTAAGACAGCAACCATCTGCACGAACAGTTCGACGACGTTTGCAGCAGCATGGACTATCAGCTGCGGTTACCCTTGACGCTGCATCACAGACAGGAGCGCCTGCGATGTACTCAACGACGAACATGGGTGCACGAATGGCAAAACGTCATTTTTTCGGATGAATCCAGGTTGTGTTTACAGAATCATGATGGTCGCGTCCGTGTTTGGCGAAATCGCGGTGAACGCACATTGGAAGCGTGTGTTCGCCATCGCCATACTGGCGCATCACCCGGCGTGATGGTATGGGATGCCATTGGTTACACGTGTTGGTCACCTCTTGTCCGCATTGACGGCACTTTGAACAGTGGACGTTACATTTCAGATGTGTTACGACTCGTGGCCCTCCCCTTCATTCGATCCTTGCGAAACCCTACATTTCAGCAGGATAATGCACGACTGCATGTTGCAGGTCCTGTACGGCCCTTTCTGGACCAGAAATGTTCGACTGCTGCCCTGGCCAGCACATTCTCCAGTTCTCTCACCAATTGGTAACATCTGGTCAATGGTGGCCAAGCAACTGGCTCGTCAGAATACGCCAGTCACTACTCTTGATGAACTGTGGTATCGTGTTGAAGCTGCATGGGCAGCTGTACCTGTACACGCCATCCAAGCTCTGTTTGACTCAATGCCCAGGCGTATCAAGGTCGTTATTAAGACCAGAGGTGGTTATTCTGGGTACTGATTGCTCAGGATCATGATACACCCAAACTGCGTGAAAATAATTTTAATGGCCAGTAGTGTATAACCACCCGGTATATTGTGTCAGGATCAGTGGTAATTTCTGGAAACTGACACACTATTTTAATATCTTAAGGGAGGAAGGACGTCAAACGGGCTGACTTGGAGCAGGAGAGGCACCAGAGGACATTTTAATTTCCACTGTCTATATGTTTACAAGTAAATTCATAAAACTTTGTCAGCATGAGCAGGAAGGATTCAGGATTCACACTCGTAACAGCGGAAGTTCAAAAACATAACAAAATATTTTTTTTACATGTGAAATTTCATCATTTTTTCACTTACTATTGGCTGCATTTGTTGCTATATGTACACTTTTCTTAGTAAGTAAGAGAGACTGTTCGATGAATTTTGCACAGCATACAAAGCATGTTTACAGATGTCTGATAATCTAGAATCTAATTAATTTATGAAAAAATGAATGAGCTGTTAAGTTTTAAACTTAGTTTAGAAAAAAATCAAATTTTGTAGTTAATTATCTCAATTTTTATCACAGTTTTTAATAGATTTGGAAAATTCTAGAGTTTCATACACCTGTAATATGGTTTGTATGCTGTGCAAAATTCATCAAAGAATCTCTCTTACTTGTGAAGAAAAATGTACCTATAGCAACAAATGCGGCAAACAGTAAGTGAAAAAATGATGAAATTTCATATCTAAAAAAATATATTGTGTTAAGTTTTTGCACTTCCACTGCTATGAGTGTGAATGCTGAATCCTTCCTGGTCGTGCTGACAAAGTTTTATGAATTTATTTGTAAAAGTATAGACAGTAGAAAATAAAATGTCCAGTGGTGCCTCTCCTGCTCCAAGTCGGCCCGTTTGACGTCGTACCCCCCTTAAGGGTATCACTAGGAAAAACGTGAAGTTGAAAAAGGGAAGATGACTGCTGAGAGGCAGCAGTGTTCTTTCATTTCATGCACCGATTGCTTTCAGTAGCATTGCTATCGTCAACCAGTGGAAGTAATTGAGACAGAGAGGCATGAGTCACTAAATATTATTGCATTAGTATATGTACTCTTACAACTGCGGCTTTACTTTGTGAAGATGGTGATTATTTAAAAGGTTTTGCCTCCAGTGTAGAATACCATTCCATAGCTGGGGAGATTAGATGGTCGGTCTTCAGGCCTCTCAACTTGGTAGTCGTTCTGTCGCGGCATTTCCCTCTTTTAGCAGAGAAGTTCCAGTTTTAAGGTGCCAAGATACACTCTTTTCACAGACACGTTGTACTATCTGTTTCAATTTTGCTTATATTTTTGGAATATTTACTGGGAAAAGTTTTTTGTTTATGAATTTTTATATCTTCTTATACGATTCTTGGTAATATCGACGGGTTCTTGTCGCAGTGTTTCTTGTAGGAGTTGTCTAACGTCATTTTTTCTTTGTGATTGGGATAAGAATTTGATTGTTCCTGTGATTGCACTTATTTTACGAAGCAACAATTCGAATGTCGAGCTTTGGATGTACTTATATGTTTGGGAGAAACAACACCAGGACATTATAAATGAAAAAAAGCAGCAAGGAATTTATTATTACTAGTTCATTAATCTGGCCACTTGTACAACTCATGAACACTATGTGATGAAAAGTATCCAGACACCTGGCTGAAAATGACTTAAAAGTTCGTGGCGCTCTCCGTCGGTAATGCTGGAATAAAATATGGTGTTGGCCCACCCTTAGCCTTGATGATAGCTTTCACTCTCGCAGCCATACGTACAATAAGGTGCTGGAAGGTTTTTTGGGGAATAGCAGCCCATTCTTAACGGAGTGCTGCACTGAGGAGAGGTATCGATGTCGGTCAGTGAGGCCTGGCACGATGTAGGCGTTCAAAAACATCCCAAAGGTGTTCTATACAATTCAGGTCAGTACTCGGTGCAGTACAGTCAATTACAGAGATGTTATTGTCGTGTAACCACTCCGCCACAGGCCGTGCATTATAAACAGATGCTCGTTCGTTCAATGGCTCTGAGCACTATGGGACTTAACATTTGTGGTCATCAGTCCTCTAGAACTTAGAACTAGTTAAACCTAACTAACCTAAGGACATCACACACATCCATGCCCGAGGCAGGATTCGAAGCTGCGACCGTAGCGGCCGCGCGGCTCCGGACTGAGCGCCTAGAACCGCTAGACCACTGCTCGTTCGTGTTGAAAGATGCAATCACCATCCCCGAATTGCTCTTCAACAGTGGGAAGCAAAATGGTGCTTACAACAATAGTGTAGACCTGTGCTGTGATAGTGATACGCAAAACAACAAGGAGTGCAAGCCCCTCCATGAAAAACATGTCCACACCATAACACCACCGCCTCCGAATTTTGCTGTTGGCACTACAAACGTTGGCAGAAGACGTTACGGGATGCTGAAATATTATCTCCCTTCCTTCTGCCTGTCATAATACCTACATCTACGATACACAGTACACTGACTTCGTCTCACTATGAGGGACACAATGCAGCCACCTAAATACTGTCACAGGTAAGTCGTTACTTTCCGGGCTGGCGGCTAAGCTGTCGTGCTTATATTTAGCAATTTTTCTGGATGTAATTTTCAGTTAATATTCTATTGCCTATCTGCTATCATGTTGATCCATCATAAATTTAATCTAATTACGACACCATACCATCTGCTACACTGAAAGCAAGTGCATTTCCCAAGGACAACGACGTGAACGTAAGAATAAGTTGTTCTGACACAGATGTTATGTGGTCGCAGTAGCATGATGCAGGTATTTATAATTATGGCTTATTCGACATGTGTCACAAACAAAAACAATAATAAATACCCCAGAGAACATGGTAGCGGAGACGAACATTAATTAATGACTGAGAGAGAGAATTCTCTATCGTATTGACACTGCCGTTAAAAATGAGAAACCGAATAATTATCAAAGAATTAACTTAGACAAAAACACTAACGGGAGCGATTACTGTTTGCTGTTGATAAGATAATAATACAAGAATGTGAAGATGACCCCCAGCTTATAGGACATCGGATAAACCAAATATGTCCAGAATAATGTCATAAAATTCGATAATATAACATACAAGTAACAACCTTTGACAATACTTACATAATACGGTCGAAAATAGTAAATGAGCAACAAAATAAGTGAACAGGTGCCTCATTTTAGATATCTAGGCTGCGACACGAGTTAAGATTATGACAGTAATATAAGTGAAAAGAAGTAGCAAATGCAAACACTATGTGGAAAAATAAACAGAACACTTAAATGTAGAACTTAAAAAAATGCAACAATTAAATTAAAACAATGGTGTTAGCATTACCGAAATACGGAAGTGTGTACTGGATAATTAAAAAAAAATGAAAATAAAAGCAGCAAAGGAAAGGTATAATAATAAATGAAAGTGTTCTGAATTACATGAATGTACATGTTAGAGATTTTGTCATTCTTGGTCTCCTTTACCGTCTTATTGACATATACAGATCTAATTCTCTCCTCGACTTTAAAGCTGTTGTCTGAACAACACGAAAAATCGAGACGTTCCCATCAGAACGAAATACTTTTGTGTCCACTTTATTACTATGGTGCTTTCTCTTTCAGTAGTAGGAACACAATTTTGGAATGACGTCCATCACTATATCAGGTAACTGAAAAACATCTCCAGCTTCAAAAGACATTTAACGACATCGACCGACAACTACTAAAACAGTAACGTCTATCTTTGCCCTGCAGCACCATTTCCCTTACTGAAAAGAAGTTCCTTCCTTTTTCATATCGGAACATCATCATTTCCCAAAGCCCTTAGCTTTTACTGCCCAATTTCTCTCCATAAGGGCTTCGTCAGAAAGTATCGCTTTGGAAGACTCACTAATACATTTTTTATCTATCACTACCATTATTATTATCATCACTATTATTATTTTCAGAAAAAATTACTAGTAGTGGTACCGTTGGCATTAACACTCCTAGTTTTTAGGCAGTGCTTTTGTTCACGTTGTTTCTAATCACACATTCAGAACTTCCTCTCATATCTTTTTAATACTATCTCTACCAATTTATTAATATTTATCGTATTAAAATTGTTGCCGATTTTAGTGACTGTCTACTGTATGTATAAACCTCTTATATGATCAGGTTACACAAATGTATTAATTAATTAAAGAGAAAAAATTGAAAGCAAAGGTGGGTGGAAACTCTATGTGACCACAGTAAAGGATAAAAGACTTGCGCAGAAAATTATGAACTACAGCCCGAAAGGGAGAAGAGACACAAACCGATTAAGGCAACGCAAGATCTAATCCCTGTATGTACTTATAAGACGATGACGATCTTTGTGACTGGTCTACATTTACAAATGGTGCTATAGAAGGATGTTAGAAATTAGGTGGACTGGTGAGACGAGGAGGCTCTCCACAGAAGCGTGTCACCTGTGGGAAAAAAGAACAATTTAAATGAAGAAGCGACAAGATGATAGGATGTGTGTCAAGATATCGGGCAATATCTTCCATGATACTGTGGGGAGCCGTAGAGGGTGAAAACTGTAAGAGACAGAGATCGGAATATATGAGATAAAGAGTCTGGCACAAACCAGAAAGAAGACTGATAAAGGAAAAGATAATACAAAAAAATCAGACCCTCTACTGCTGCCAATCACATTGATGATTTACGACACTGAACAGGGTCTACAAAGGCTACGGAGAAACGAAACTGTTTTCGGCAAATGATTTCGTCGTCATTGCTGGGAGCAGCTCGAACTCGAATGTTGTTAGTATTGATTTAAAGTAAGTGGGTCGCGGTATCAACACGCTTCCATCCGATTGTGAAGAGGAAATGACGAGCTGTCATGACATGGAGAGAGGACAACGAAATAGCAGAGTTAGTGAGCATGTACTTGTCTGTCACCAAGCGGAGACATATAGTCGCCGCGGCGTGGAGAGCACACAAGTGTTCCGATTGAAACACACAGCGTGATGGCCACCTGTTGTTCCGACGATTTATCAACTGGTAAACCTACTCCAAACATTTTCTTTACTTCTTTGTTCGCTTTTATATATTTGATTTCAAGAGAAAATGAAACGGCTTTCGAAATATTACTGTTTTGGGAACAACGTTTACGATGTTTTTATAAAGTGCGGTTAAGATACCCTATCGCCATTTGCCCCATACTTTTCATTTACACCTATTTTTATTATCAGTTATGAGAAGATACGGTGTATAAGTTCTGATCATAGAATACTGCAACTAATTACTGTTGACAAGCTTATGTACATATTTTTCTGATACTTATTCCTTTTGTACTAGCCTTTTGAACATGGCCAATAGCTGGTTGGTTGGTTGGTTGATTTGGTGGAGGGGACCAAAGAGAGAGGCCATCAGTCCCATCGGATTAGGGCAGAATGGGGAAGGAAGTCGGCCGTGCCCTTTCAGAGAAACCATCCCGTATTTTACCTGAAGTTATTTAGGGAAATCAAGGAAAACCTAAATCAGGATGGCCGGACACGGATTTGAACCGTCGTCCTACCGAATGTGAGTCCAGTGTGCTAACCACTGCACCACATAGCTCGGTATGGGCAGTAGTCTAAACGCGCCGGGATACTAATAAATTATTCGTGATAGACACAAACATATAATAAATGAGATGAAAAGAATCTGGACACATATTAGAGGAAATTAATACGGAGTGTGCCCACCATACCCATTATGACGGCTTGAAATCTGCTGGGGACACTTTCCATGTATTTTTTGAATGTTAGTGGAGGAATGGAAGCCTATTTTTCCTCAAGAGCCGAAAAAAGACAAGATGGAGATACTGGTTGCTGGGATCTGAGTTAAAGTCCACTTTCTAAGTCATCCCAAAGATGTTCCATTGGGTTCAGCTCGGGACTCTGGGCAGGCCAGTCCATTCCAGGAAAGTTACTGACCACAAACAATTGCCTCACAGGTGCCGCCTTATGGCAGCGTGCGTTGTCATGCTGATACAAACATTTATCTTATCCAAACTGTTCCTCTACTGAGCGCAGCGCACACTGTTGTAAAATATATTCATATTCTTCTCCATTTTTGCGTTTTCTTGCGTGTAATAAGAGGATCACACTATAAAAACGAAAAACAATTCCCATATCGCAGTATCACCTCCACTTCACTGAAGACTAAACAGTAACATCACCTCCTCCGAAAGTCACTGTTGGAACTACAAAAGATGGCAGGTAACTTTCTCCACGCGTTCACCCTTTCATTGGGCTGCCACAGGGTATAGCGTGATTCATAACTCCAAATCACTTTTTCCATTCATCCACTATTCAGTGGCGTTGCTCTTCAGACCACCTTTTAGCACCGACCATTATACCCCATTTTCTTTAACTCCCTGCTCACAGTTATTGTGCTAGCTGGACAGCTGCTAGCACTCTTGAACTCAAGAGTGATTATCTTCTACCATTCGATGTGATTTTTTACAACGATTCTCAGCAATGCTCGAGGTCTCAGTCAGTCGATACACTAGTTCTGCCTGGTTTTAGTTTGGTAGTGATTGTTCCTTCATGTTTCCATTTCACAATCGTATCACTAACAATCGGGCATCTTTAAAATGGTTGAAATATCCTCATGGATTTGTTGCATGCCTAATGACTAGTCCACGTTGGGGTCAGTGAACTCTCCATAATGACCCGCTCTGCAGACAACACAATAGCCCCGCCTGTTTTCGTACTGGCGATTTCGTCTCTCGTGACATCTAGTGCTCAGTTCCGTATTAAATAGACGTGTCCGATACTTTTCATCAGATAAGGTAAGCAAAAATCCTTTTTATGGAATTATGTTTGTATAGAATTTAAATGTGAAAATCTAATATTACTTTTTATCCTTATGTTTCGAGCCTGTTGTTAGTCAGCTGATTCAAAATGGTTCAAATGGCTCTGAGCGCTATGGGACTTAACATCTATGGTCATCAGTCCCCTAGAACTTAGAACTAATTAAACCTAACTAACCTAAGGACAGCACACAACACCCAGTCATCACGAGGCAGAGAAAATCCCTGACCCCGCCGGGAATCGAACCCGGGAACCTGGGCGTGGGAAGCGAGAACGCTACCGCACGACCACGAGCTGTGGACTGTCAGCTGATGATTTGTGTTGTTATTGTATTGTCGCTTGTGAAACTTAAACCGGCGCTGAACAGTTGCGAGAAGCAATAGCTCCTAAAAGTATCTTAAGTTGTGTGAAGCAGCTTCTGTCACAAGCATCACTAAGAAGTAGCACAGAAAAAAATTAAGTCGGTGGAAGCAAATGCAGCAAAATCTGAATATTTATAAAGTAGAATAATCGAAATAACCGTGAATAATCAAGACGAGTTGTGTAGTCCATGGCATTCAGCCGTTGCGTTCCCCCATAACATGTATATCGGTACATCAGTCCACCTCGAAAAAAAAAAAAAAAAAAGAAAACAGATACAGGGGAGTAGCCATGTCTAACATCAACAATTCCATAATAGAAACAGGCAACAACCTCTTATTCTCTTAACAGGCATGTGCTACTTCTCCTGCCAATGCCCAGTCAAGCACTACCTTTGAACAGAATATACAAAAACCTCTAGGCAAACGAGTGACCGTTTAATCACACACACATACACATAGTGAGCAGCAACGTAATACATTGTGAGTATCCAATTTAATGTGTTCAGTTAGAATGCGATCTAGCGAAGCACTGTTCACGCAGAGCTGTCGGAAAATGCCAATTTAACAAGAAGCAGATTACAGTACCTTTTCAGGAGAGAACGTTCACCAACATAGCTAGCCGCACAACCTAGACTGATAGAAACAAAAGCACAACCCCAAGAAAGGGTTGTGTGACACAAAGTTGGTAGGCGTCTTTCTGTATCTGAAACATGACGTCTGTTCAGATTTTACGCCAGTCGCATAAGAGTGGATCTAGTAGCTTCACTATGAGCATGCAAATCAGGTTTGCTTTAAATGCACGCTGTTATGGTCTTCAGTGTTAGTTACTTTTGTGACAGGGCGTGGGAGCTGATGTTAGTCAAGAATGCCTTTAAGACGACAAAGACTCTAGTAACAGACCTCATTGCGTCAGAATGGGGTCGTGTAATGGGGCGACGAGAAGCTGGATGTTCCTTTGCGATACGGCAAAAGGACTTGGCAGGAATGTAGCCGCTGTACATGATTGCTGGCAGCGATGGTCACGGGAATGTGCGGTCGCAAGAAGACAGGCTCCAGACGGTCGTGTGGTACTGTTGAGAGGGAAGGTCATCGTGTTCGGCGTGTGGCTATGGCGCATCGTACTGTATTTGCAGCAGTGCAGGGCTATTACAAATGATTGAAGCGATTTCATAAATTCACTGTAGCTCCATTCATTGACATATGGTCACGACACACTACAGATACGTAGAAAAACTCATAAAATTTTTGTTCGGCTGAAGCCGCACTTCAGGTTTCTGCCGCCAGAGCGCTCGAGAGCGCAGTGAGACAAAATGGCGACAGGAGCCGAGAAAGCGTATGTCGTGCTTGAAATGCACTCACATCAGTCAGTCATAACAGTGCAACGACACTTCAGGACGAAGTTCAACAAAGATCCACCAACTGCTAACTCCATTTGGCGATGGTATGCGCAGTTTAAAGCTTTTGGATGCCTCTGTAAGGGGAAATCAACGGGTCGGCCTGCAGTGAGCGAAGAAACGGTTGAACGCGTGCGGGCAAGTTTCACGCGTAGCCCGCGGAAGTCGACGAATAAGGCAAGCAGGGAGCTAAACGTACCACAGCCGACGGTTTGGAAAATCTTACGGAAAAGGCTAAAGCAGAAGTAATACCGTTTACAATTGCTACAAGTCCTGACACCCGATGACAAAGTCAAACGCTTTGAATTTTCGGCGCGGTTGCAACAGCTCATGGAAAAGGATGTGTTCAATCCGAAACTCGTTTCCAGTGATGAAGCAACATTTTTTCTTGATGGTGAAGTGAACAGACACAATGTGCGAATCTGGGCGGTAGAGAATCCTCACGCATTCGTGCAGCAAATTCGCAATTCACCAAAAGTTAGGTGTTCTGTGCAATCTCACGGTTTAAAGTTTACGGCCCCTTTTTCTTCTGCGAAAAAAAGTTACAGGACACGTGTATCTGGACATGCTGGAAAATTGGCTCATGCCACAACTGGAGACCGACAGCGCCGACTTCATCTTTCAAAAGGATGGTGCTCCACCGCACTTCCATCATGATGTTCGGCATTTCTTAAACAGGAGATTGGAAAACCGATGGATCGGTCGTGGTGGAGATCATGATCAGCAATTCATGTCATGGCCTGCACGCTCTCCCAACTTAACCCCATGCGATTTCTTTCTGTGGGGTTATGTGAAAGATTCAGTGTTTAAACCTCCTCTACCAAGAAACGTGCCAGAACTGCGAGCTCGCATCAACGATGCTTTCGAACTCATTGATGGGGACATGCTGCGCCGAGTGTGGGAGGAACTTGATTATCGGCTTGATGTCTGCCGAATCACTAAAGGGGCACATATCGAACATTTGTGAATGCCTAAAAAAAACTTTTTGAGTTTTTGTATGTGTGTGCAAAGCATTGTGAAAATATCTCGAATAATAAAGTTATTGTAGAGCTGTGAAATCGCTTCAATCATTTGTAATAACCCTGTAGTTTGAGCAGTAGTTGGCACCTCAGCGACACAACGAACTGTACAAAACGGTTACTTCGGGGACAGCTCCGAACTAGACGCCCTGTAGCGTGCATTCGGTTGACCCCAAACCACCGCCGTTCGGGACTTCATTGGTGTCAAGCTTGAGCTCATTGGAGAGCAGGGTGGAGGTCTGTTGGTTTTCCTGATGAAAGCTGGTTCTGCCATGGTGCCATGGGTAGCCGTGTTTTGGTTAGGAGGGGGCCTGTAAAGGGTCTTCAGCCAACATGTCTGCTTGCTATACACACTGATCCTCAACCTGGAGTTACAAACTGGGGTGCGGTTTTGTATGACAGTAGGAGCACTCTCGTGATAATCCCACGTACCCTGATTGTAAATTTGTACCTCCATCTGATGATTCGATCTGTTGCGTTGCCATTCATGAATAGCATTCCAGGGGTTTTCCAACAGGATAACGCTCGCCCACATACTTCTGTTGTAACCAACATGCTCTGCAGTGTCGACGTGTTGCCTTGGCCTGCTCGTGTGCCACATCTGTCTCCAATCGAGCACTTACGGGACAGCATCGGACGTCAACTCCAGCGTCATCCACAGCACTGTGGTATTGATTAACCAAATGCAACTGGTGTGGAGCTTCATCCCGCAGACAGACATCCTGCACCTGTACAGAATAATGCATGCACGTTTTCATGCTCGCAGTCAACAGTCTGGCGTTTACATCGGTTGTTAATATAAGAGCATTTCACATTTGCAATGGCTTATCTTGTACTTACATTAACCTATGATCTTGCACTCTTAATCACTTAAATATCTTACCTACACAAATGTTATGCGAAAATTTTATTACTTCGCATCAATTATTTTTTGGTGTTGCGAATTTTTTTCCGTCAGTGTACGCCCTGTTTCCTCAGTGGGCGTGACATAGCAGCAGCCTTGACACAGTATTACAGATTCAAACGGCTCAATTCTGCACGGGTGAGCTACCACACAATCAGTGCTCTACGTACAACAACAAAAGACAGCAGGGTCAACTGTCGGCTCTCGACCACGTTTCAGTCTTCGATCAACGTAGTGTCGTTTGCTCTCTCCTGCGTTGTCTCTCCTTGATGTCCATGTGCACCACCAGATAAACAACGTCGCATCAAGAGATTTACTGCAGTGGGTGGTATTGCCAACCTAGAAACATAGGTAGATGGAGCCACAGTGGATACATTTTTATGCTGGCACTTTATAAATTCCTTTTCGTACTTTCTTAGGAGATGTGGGATAGTAACATTTCGCGCAACTCGTCATCTTTGCGAGAAGCAAAATTACCAGTTACTACCTTTCCAGGATGTGGCCCCAAAATTACCACATTTGGTTCAACTTCTTTTATGCAGTAACGTTTGCGGACCTTATATTATAAACAGGAAAGCTGTTCTTATGGTAGTGGTTGTCTTCTAAGTATCCAGAAGGATGATATGGTTGGATGGGCAGTAAGGTGTTTGGGAGGAGGGGGGGGGGGGGGGTGCAAGACGTGCGGTTACATAGCTGTGCGTGAATCCAGCGTATTTGATTTGTGTATTCTCTTTTTCAATACATTAGACTAACATTGGACTCAAAGATTTATAAGTTTTTGGTATTTATGAATGCGTTGTGGCCACTGAGCATCACATAAACGAGTTCTTGGAAGTGGCCTCCCTCTATTTGACGTCACTATATTGAATCTAAAGTAAATTAATGGAAATAGCCAAGACGATTAGCTAGCTACAGCAAAGTATCGACGAAAGTAGCGCTATTGACAAATAAAGACCTCCAAAATTTCAGATCTATTGACACAAAATTACTTACAAACACGAGTCTAAATGAAATAATACATACTGAGAGACAATCATTGATTTTTATTCAACGATTACCCTAATGATATTTTGCAACTTGATTGGAAAATGGGATTTGATGGTTGCCTTGCCATATTTTTCAGAGAATCAAAAATTATTTTGGTAAACAATTAAGCTCTCAAATTTTGACTCCCGTTTTTAACGGCATTAACTGTTCAAGAGATATTGAATTAGCAGTTCAATACGCACATAACGTTATCCCGGTGTGTGGCGGTTGTAATGCGTCAAATTCCTTTTCTTGATCTATGTTTGTTTCAAAACTGAAGTAGAGTATGCAGGTTATTATTCATGCTCCTGCAGACACGCTTTTGAGTTACATTAGATGACTCCATTTCCCCAAATAGATATGTTGTCGTCACCTATTTTCTGTAAAATCCGTGAAATACCTGATTCACTTTATTTCAACTTTTTTCAATGATCATTCTTGATTGATACTATGCTTGTTATATTTTATCTCTGTAACTACATTTAAGCTCCCTCAATAATTTCTTACTCACATTAAAATATTTTCTTCCAAAAAGATTTTTTTTGTTTTCGCTACACCTCTCCATCTTGTCTCCATGGATGTTTTAGCAGCCACTATATCAACCTTATATTTCTCTTTTCAGAAAATATCATGAATTGTTTTTCCTCGGCTATCTTTCCATTTCATTTGCTTTGTTCCAGAACCTTCCGGATTATCTCATTCCATATTATCTTCTTATCTTCTTCAACTGCATATAAATGTCTGTCTCCACAAGATGATGGAAAAGTGTTGGACTGTTGCACGTGATAGAAAACCAACGTGGAGTTGAATGTGATGAGAGATCTTTTCTCATGACGCCCGCGTGTTTCACACTGGCTTCATTCACGTGCCTGGGGAAAGGGTAAAAAAGAGTAAGAGAGAGAGAGAGAGAGAGAGAGAGAGAAGCGTTGAGCAGCAGTGAAGAGAGATTTTGCCTTCACGAATGCAGCTCCAGAAGCGTGTAGCGCGCGCTGAATGAGGCAGATGAAAAGTTGTTCCTTGGCTACGTTCCAAAATATGGCGTGTCGTTTAACTTACGGCTTTCACGTAAAGAAGCTTTAGTGAGTTTCTAAGAAAGACCTGCATCTAACAAAACTATAGAAGAACGCATCTAACCACCTACAAAAACTCCCATGTATTCACTATTAATGATTGGTTGGAATAATTCAACGTTTAAACTCTGTTGTGTACAGTTTTATATCACATTACTTCTAAAGATTCGTTAAAGTGTGATAGCGCTTATACTTTAAAGTGCGTCACATTTTTCCTGAGACCATTTTGACACCAGCATCGTACTTTATCGTACAACGTTCGCTTACTTATGTTATATTGAAACATTATGAATGAAGGAAAACCAGTTTTACACGAATAATAAGTACTTCATTACATACATTACAGCTTGTTTTAGTGCCTCCAGTAATGGTATAGGCGCATTTCTGCGGTTAGTTATTTCAGAGATAGCTGCTCATTTTCTGCTGTGCAAATCGGAAACACAGGCAAAAACTTTTTGCCTGTTGGCGTTCCCAGCGCGGGCATATTCGCGCAGACCGTTTATGAAATTTTGTATCAAATTTTCCAACCATTTAACTGCCATAAAAACAACGATGTTTAAATAAAGTACTGTGATGCAGAATGAATTAATTGCATCTGTGCTGAAACGATTTACCCCGTCTAAAGACTAACTTACCGACCTTTAGAATAAAGCATTTAACGTGATGTTAATTTTTGTCAGAAAAAAGAAATTGCCGATGGAAAATGGAAATGAGCGTTTGGCGTCATTAGCCGGGAGGCCTCTTGCGGGGCAGGTCCGGCCGCCTTGGTGCAGATCTTATTACATTCGACGCCACATTGGGTGACCAGCGCGCCGGATGGGGATGAAATGATGATGAAGACAGCACAACACCCAGTCCCTGAGCGGAGAAAATCACCGACCCAGCCAGGAATAGAACCCGGGCCCGTAGGACGGCAAGCCGTCACTCTGACCACTTTTTTTTTTTTTTTTGCAGGTATGAAGAAAACAAATAAAAACCTCTTGTGTATGAAAATAAAAGACGACGTTCTTCATGAAATAACACAATATCCTTTGAAAACGTAAAACATAAAAGGTAGCGATATTTCCGCAACGGCCTTCTTTTGTTATCCTTTTTTATTTTTATTTTTTGTTTTATTTTGTTTGTTAACATAAATAAGTATACAGTCTCACCATCAGCAGCAACCTCTTTTTTTATGGGAGCACAGGAAAAAGAAAACAAATCGGCTGCAGATAGAGAGCAATGTGTGAAAACGATAATCATGTGTAAGGAGAAAAAAAAATTAAGAAAACTTAGAAGAGGAGGAGAAAAGAGAAGTGAAATAAAATAGGAATACCTTCCACGCCATGCTCCACTTTGGCGCGCCATCAGAACAAAATGCATTCTATCATTGACCATTGAAGGGGAACGTGGGATCGTCCAGTCTTGGCTGGCACGGTTCGTTGAGATTCCAGCTTTGAGGCGGGTTGGTGAAAATACTCTGTAAATAGTTCGCGAAAGTGGCCCGATAGTGTCGATGTCGGCGAAGGGTGTGGTGATGTACTTGGAGGCGTGTCCAAAAGTCCGCCGGATCGACGATGTCGTCCCGGAAGAGGTAGTTGATAGCCATGCCACTGACCCATGTGATGGCGTGTCACTTAGCCGATGGAAAGTAGGTCGTGTCGGGATATATCATCATGGTAGAAGAAACGTGATGTGGTGGTACTCGGAGGTAGAAAGCCACAATCTTCTGCACGAGGGTCCAGACAGCTGCTGCTGGCCCACACTCAAAACGATGTAAATCTGTATCTTCGACATTGCACTTGAGGCACAGGGGTAAGTCCACCATTGCGATGCGATGCGGTTTCTGTCTTGTGGTATACTTGCCGTTGACGAGGAGATACCACATAGAGGTGGTGTCAGTGGTGTGATATGGTTGGTGGATCGTTGTCCAAACTGTAGGCCATGAGACCACTCAGCTATCGAGGTGGACATTGCCGATGAATTAATATCAGCTTTTGTTATTCCATTGTAGGCAACCATTACTCTTCTATTTTGAGCAAGTCTGAGTACTTCAGGATCTCGCCGACAAACTGCGACGGATGACAGTTAATACACATTTCAAGTTAAGAGGGGTAGGACGTCAAACGGGACGATTTGGAGCTGGAGAGGTACCAGAGGACATTTTAATTTCCACTGTCTATACTTTTATGAACAAATTCATAAAACTTTGTCAGAATGGCCGGAAAGGATTCAAGATTTATCCTCATAGCAGTGGAAGTTCAAAAATATAAGAAAAAATTTTTTTACATTTAAAAGTTGACATTTTTTTCACTTACCAATGGCTGCATTTGTTGCTATAGGTACACTTTTCTTCATAAGTAAGGGAGATTCTTCGATGAATTTTGCACAGCATACAAATTATACTTACAGGTGAACGAAACTCTAAAATTTTCCAAATCTATTGAAAACTGTGGTAATAATTGAGATAATTAACTATAAAATTTGAGTTTTTTCTAAACACGAAGTTTAAAATGTAACAGCACATTCATTTTTTCAAAAATTAAATAATTTCTAGAGTTTCATACACCTGTCAGTATGGTTTGTATGCTGTGCAAAATTCATCGAAGAATCTCTCTTACTTACGAAGAAACGTGTACCTGTAGCAACAAACGTAGCCAATAGTAAGTGAAAAAAATGATGTAAGTTCACATGTAAAAAAAATATGTTTTTGAATTTCCACTGCTATGAGTGTGAATCCTGAATCCTTCCTGGTCATGCTGACAAAGTTTTATGAATTTATTCGTAAAAGTATAGACAGCGGGAATTAAAATGTCCTGTGGTGTCTCTCCTGCTCCAAGACGGCACGTTTGACGTCCTACCCCCAACTGTGGTGGCCATAGCAGAAGCTACAATTCATCATCGGGCTCACAAAACCAGTCCTGGACGATGATAGCTGTCGTCTAGATATGGAAGATCACCACTGGGGAACAAACATTGTTTCATGGGATCGGCCTGAGGAGCCCAGAAGGTCATAACCTTCGGCAGTACTGTCACCTTGAAGAATAACCATGTGGACAACGGGATACCACTATGTGATATTGCCCAAATCACCACGAAATCACCGCCACATTTCGCTCTTCGGACGTAAACTCAACCAGACGTTAGAAACAGTGTGAAACAAGACTCATCGGACAAAATGTATTTTTATCATATTTTATGGCGCGACACCATGTTTTCTGGTCACGAGAATTTCCGTCCCTTATGAATGGTTTTGGAATTCCAGCTCACCATGCAGTTGCTTGCTTCACCTTCGTGTTGTTTCGTTGCTGATAAGGTTCGGCAGTGCGACATTGAATTCTGCAGCGGCTTTTGCTATGTCATCTTCTCATTTTTCGTCAAAATTCTCTTTAAAAATTGTCTGTCACGATGGCAGGAAACACATTTTCGTCCGCCTTGTGGCTTAGTAGATGGCGTTTTTCCGCCTTCCCTATATGTAATATAACGTACGAGGGTTGACCAAAAACTAATGCATCGAATTTTTTTTCTCAGCCGAAAACAATGTCACGAATGCGAAACGTTACGTATGTATTATTTGAAGTTTCCTGAGTGAGCGCTCCAAGTTTCCTTCACCTCCGACAGATAGCGTAGCTCAGGGCAGTTTGTAGATGATGTAAGTTACAAGCAGCGTGCCATCATTGAATTTCTCACTGCAGAGAAAGAAACTGTGGGGAATATTTACAAACAGTTGTGGGAAGACTATGGAGCGTCTGCTGTTGACAGAAGTACGGTTAGTCGCTGGGCACGGAGTGTGAGGTCATCAAAAGGCGGTTCGGCGGAGCTCCACGATTTGCAGCGGTCGGGGAGACAATCCATGGCTGTCGCACTTGACAAGTTGCAGCGAGCTGATGTTGTTATTCGCGAGGACGGACGCATTACAACTCAGCAGTTGACGGTGCATCTGTCAATCAGCAAAGGAAGTGTGGATGCAACCATCTGCACTCTTGGATATTCAAAAGTGTGCGCAAGATGAGTGTTACGGTGTCTGACTGTGGATCACAAATCGCAGAAAACAAACATTTGTCTTCACTCGTAGCAACGTTTTCAAGCTGAGGGGGAGGAGGCCTTCTTGTTGCGGATTGTGACAGGTGATGAATTATGGGTTCACCTTTTTGAGCCATAAAGAAAACGAGCCGATGGAATGGCGACATTCGCCCTCCCCACAGAAGAAAAATTGAAAACAGCCTCCACAGGTAAGGCCATGGTCACCGGGAACTGGGACGGTGAAGGTGTGATTCTCATTGATGTGATGCCAAGAGGGGGTATCATTAATTCAGAAGCATATGTCAGTACATTAATAAAATTAAAGACGCTCTTCTGGCGACTTCGGCGCCACAGCAACCCAGGATATGTTTTGCTCCAACGCGATAACGCTCGGCCCCACAGAAGTCTGAGGACTGCTGAACACATCACAAAACGGGTTTGGACAGTGTTACCCCATCCACCCTACATACCTGACCGAGCCCCCCTCGGACTTCCACTTGTTTGGGCCATTATAGGATGCCATTCGTGGAAGACGTTTTGAGGACGATGAGGATGTGATTCACACAGTGAAGCACTGGCTCCGCCACCACGACGAGGATTGGTACCGACAGGACATACACGCCCTTTGTATCGTGCTGGCGGAAGGCCATAGAACGGGCTGGAGATTACGTGGAAAAATACGGTGTGTAGAGAAAGTACCATTCATTCGTGTGTGTAGTCTCGTTATGTTCAATAAAGAACTGTTTAAGAAACAAATGCAGTGCATTACTTTCTGAGCAACTTTCGTATAAACAATACGGAGACAACACTTCGGCTCACTTGGTTACGGAAGTACCCGTTATAGGAGCACCGACGATTTGCCCACATTCGAATTCATGTAGCTCCGATGTAACGTGCTCACAGATACACAGAACGCTGTTCTGACCACGACTAACAAATGCAACGTATTGAGGACAGCACACAGGTACCACTCGTGGTCAAATACAACACCACAATCTGAATACTAGGCTATAATCTGTTTATGTTCAAGCTTCCATTTCTCTGGGTGTTCCCATATTTTTGTCCTAGATCTGTAGACGTTCTTCTGCCCCTAGGTCTTTCGCGTGCCTTACCAGTTACTTACATGCAGGGTTGCGGTTCTAGCACGGACTAGCAATTGATATAATGGCATTGTGCGAGATAGGTAAATGAAAAGACGCTTCTCACACCTACACGAATCTGTTGAACGGAGCTCATCAACACCACAGCATCACGATTAACGAACCACTGCTCACAGCACATCTTGCTGGGCACAATAAAGGAAAGAATAGATTTTTCATAACGTCAATGAGTAGCTCAAGAGCGGCAGAGCACAAGTTAGAAATGGCGAAAGAAGTCGCTCTCGCCCTCTCAGACGAATCACCGTTTTGAACCAGGTGTAGCAAACGGTGCGTTGCGGCTCCCAGGCGCGCTGCGGTGGTTTCACAAAAACAAAAATTCCGTTTATTTGGTTCCTGAGTAAAGGAGCAACGAGTGCAGTAGTAGTTATATGTAGCGGGCAGATGCAGATAATTTTTGATACTTGTTCGCTTTACGCGATTTGCGTCTCTTTCAGCATGGTCGGTTTTTTAAATCCAAGTACAAAGCGTGATATTTCAAATACAGCACGCAGTGCTAAAGAAATGAATAGACGTAAATGCAGGAAGTATGGCGACGCTCGAATTTCTGTTAGACACTGATGAGCTAAAAAAAAAAAGAAACTGGTATATGTGGCTAAAATCGTGTAGCGCCCCCGCAAGTACGCAAACATGCCACACAATGACGTGACATCGACTCGACTAATGTCTGAAGCAGTGCTGGAGGGAATTGACACCATGAATCCTGCAGGGCTGTCCATAAATCCGTAAAAGTACAAGGTTGGAGATCTCTTCTGAACAACACGTTGTAAGGCATCCCAGATATGCTCAATAATGTTCATGTCTGGGGAATTTGGTGGCCAGTGGAAGTGTTTAAACTCAGAAGAGTGTTCCTGGAGCTGCTCTGTAGCAATTCTAGATGTGTGGGGTGTCGCATTCTCCTGCAGGAATAGCGCAAGTATTTCGGAACGCACAATGGGCATGAATGGATGCAGCTGATCAGACACCTGTCAGAGTCGTGTCTAGACGTATCAGGGACGCCCATATCACTCCAACTGCACACGCCCCACTGCATTACAGAGCCTCCACCAGCTTGAACAGTCCCCTTCTGACATGCAGGGTCCATTAATTCATGAGGCTGTCTCCATACCCGTACACGTCCATCCGCTCGATACAATTTGAAACGAGACTCGTCCGACCAGGGAACACATTTCCAGTCATCAAGAGTACATGAGTTGACCTTCGCCTCCGAAAGCACATATCGCCCAGACGGGACGTAAAGCCTTGTGTCGTGCAGTTATGAAGAGTACATGAGTTGACCTTCGCCTCCGAAAGCACATATCGACGATGTTTCGTTGAATGGTTCGCACGCTGATGCCAGATGATGGCCCAGCATTGAAATCCCGTCGTTACAGGATCTTTTTCCGGCCGCAGCGAAGTCGGAAATTCGATGTTTTACTGAATTCCTGATGTTCACTGTACACTCGTGAAATGGTCGCACGTGAAAATCTCCACTTTATCGATACCTCGGACAGGCCATCCGATCGTGTGCTGGCTATAATACGACATTCAAACTCACTTAAATAACCTGTCATTGTAGCAGCAGTAACCGATCGAACAAATGCGCCAATTGTTGTCTTATAAAGGCGTTGCCGATCGCAGTGCCGTATTCTACCAGTTTCTGTATTTGAACGCGCGTGCCTATACCAGTTTCTTTGGCGCTTCAGTGAACGTATACTACTGTTGTAGATATAGGACGACCATAGTCCGTCATTTGTTTCACAGTTACAACTTATGAAAGCGTGCATCCTGAGTCAATGAAATAACATTTCGAGTCAAATCACGGTAGTCTGATAAACAAACCGCGAGAATACTTTCCTACTAGTTAGAATGCGAAACAAAAAACTTCTTTCACTGAATGAGGCACACTTCCTACAAAGGCTCCTCTTTCACCTTACTAAGCTGTCTACCGTGTAACAAAGAGCGTAGCGGAGTATCATATTTTGCTAGCTCCTTTGGACATGGAATCTGTTAAGATAGATGAGGCAGCTGTCAGGCTACTAGCAAATGAGCCTTTGTCAGACAACAGTGTTAACAGTCGAATACTCTATAAGGCTGACGAGATTAATGATCAGTCTATTTCGCTAATCAGTTCAGTGGATCTACAGACACCCACGACGATGCTCGTCTAATTTGTTATATGCTATTTATACATGACAACAAATTTCACAACAGTTTTCTTTTCTTGCAACAAAAGCATCATTTCTCATTGACATACTTCAAGAAAGAAAAATACTTGGGAAAATTGAGTAGACATATATGCAGATGGTGGCTGTGATATGGCTGGCTGTTATCATGGATTGCAAGATGTGATCCTTAAATAAGCTCGTCATGCTATTTTAACAAACTGTTTTGTTCACCGAGAAGCATTGACATCAAAAAGTATGAGTCGTGTTCTTCATGAGCTACTTCAGTTAGTGATAGAAAGCGTAAACGTCATTAAATGTCGACTATTTGAGATATTTTCAACAAATGTGTTTTGATATCGGCGCAGGGAAGATTTTCCTAATATTCTTACAGTAACTCTTCATGGCATTCACGTGGGAGTGTTATGAAAAGAGTGTAAGAGCTCAGGATTGAACTTTACTCATACCTTGTCGGAGAGAAACGTTTGAGTGCTATGTCAACAATTAATAAGTAATGACTACACTTCTTTATTTTTTTTCGGATCTTAAGTTAATTTAACGCACAAACTGATTCCGTTGTCGAGTAGAAAATGAGCCGCAGGTGTTTGACCTCAAGTCAAAGGAGCTGTGGACTGAAAAAGTTTGAAAATCACTGCCTTAAACGATTTACATTCATGAGAAATATGCCACAGGACGTCTTGATGGGCACAATAAAGGAAAGAACAATTTTTTTCATAACAACGATGAAGAGGTCAAGAGAGGCAGAGCCCAGGTTCGAAATGGCGAAGGAAGTCGGTTGCGCCCTCTCAGACGAATCACCTTCAACTGGGAATTCATTCATAGATAACGCGTAAACTGTCTGACTTCTGGACTGATAAAAATTTAGTTCTCCATGCCGTAACTATGTCTGACACTTTCTCGCGGTCACGGCAGGTTTAATTACACTGTTGGTTGGTGTAGTGGCAACCACGGTGAGGTTTACTATCTAATAATCAATTTTGTGCTAGTGCTGTAGGCTACATTTTATTTGCTTTCGTATCATCTTGTGGTGCGAAAACGTAAGATGTTTGATGACAATCTGTCAGTTGGATAACCTCCGCAGCACGAGTGTCAAAGTTGTCTTCGACAGACGTATGTGATATGGTGGCTTTTGGACACTCCCTTTAGATCCATTTGTCTTCTGCTCTTCACACATATAAAGCGACATTTAAACAAAAATGAAGTGCTCAGCTTTCTCGTTATCGGGTTCTGGGAACATAAAGTTCGTCTCTGTTGATCCATCATGGACAGGAGACATGAGGTGGCCAAGTAATTATCAATTAAATTCGTCAACAGGCGTGTAAGTGATACGTTATTTTATTTATTTATTTATTTATTTATTTATTCATACAGTATTCCTGGTCTTTGTGCTTGGACGGCTTCTGTTGTTGATAATAAATGTCAGCATTGATGGTTACACCTTGAGGAAGCAATTCGTAGTACACCACACCGTCTTTTGTGGTTGCGCGCAAGTCTCTGTACGGGGAGTTGGTACGTTGTTTTGGCTCAACGGTTGCTTTCTTTTCCTTACGCTATCATCTCCCGTCCCCAGTAACGATACAGGATATGAATGGTTGGTTTTCTTCGCGAGCCAGTTGATGACGAGCAAGCAGAGATGCACATATGGGTACCCGCTGTTATTTATGGTTGGGATTAGAGCAATGAGAATTAAATGTCGGAAGTGTTCCGATTTCTCAACTTGCCACTCCATTTTCTAGCGTCCACAGCTCCACTTGCTATCTCCAAATGACAAAATGACTATGTGTAAACTCAAATAAGAACTACAAATAAAAAATGACAATCTATAAATAAAAGGAATGCCAAAATGCAAAACAAAAACATTAAAAAATCGTTCACCAACCTAAAATTTGAAATGGAGAAGAAAGGGCAGAAAGATGGCATGACTACATCGAACCGTACGATAAAGAGAATCTTTCCCAGAGTATGGTATGAAACGAGGAGGATGTTGATACGAAAGGAATAAAAATGGTTCAAATGGCTCTGAGCACTATGGGACTTAACTTCTGAGGTCATGAGTCCCCTAGAACTTAGAACTACTTAAATCTAACTAACATAAGGACATCACACACATCCAGGCCCGAGGCAGGATGTGCTACACTGACCATCGGATTTACGAAGCAGAAGAATCTAAAAGCATACGAAATGTGATGCAATCGAACAATGTAACTGTAAAAATAAAGCAGTAAATGAAGACGTACGAAAAGGAATAGGTAAAGATAGAAGTCTATGAAAATCATTTACTAGGAGAAGTGACAGTTTAGCAGAATTCTTCCTGCTACAACCTTGGTTAGTTAATCTGGTGCTGTAAGTAGCGTTTAAGTGTAAAATGAAGCAGGTGAAGAGTAGAATATGCAAAATCGATTGTTGAGGTTATTGTGGAGTGGGGTTGATTTGGGGGGAGGAGACCAAACTGCTAGATGATCGTCTCTTCGGTTTAAGGAAGGATGTCGGCCGTTTCCTTTCGAAGGAACCATCCCGGGCATCTGCCTGAAGCGATTTAGGGAAATAACGGAAAACCTAAATCTGAATGGTCGGACGCGGGATTGAACCGTCGTCCTTCCGAATGCGAGTCCAGTGTGCTAACCACAGCGCCACCTCGCTCGGTGAGCTTATTGGATTTCATAGATATGGACAAATAAATGCTGACGGAAAATGGGAGGCGGAGAAAGATAGTAACAAATCAGTCGATAGACTAATGACTTTAAAAAAGTGGAAATTTAGTATTCGACCAAACCCCAATTTACCGAAGGGTACTCGAAACTTTATTTATTTATTTATTTATTTATGTCTAACGCTTTTGCGAACTTCCATTAAGAATTCAAATGCGTTTCTTCTCATCTGTGTTGAGAAAAATGTTGTTTAATCTATCTCCTATCTCCATCCATTTATCGTGGGACGTCTCTCTGTTTCTCATTTCCACGTCTTCCTGCCATGTGTTACGATCTATGGTGTCAACAGTTTTATATAATTTCAACTAAAAGGAAATACGTATCTATATCTTATCTGTATTAATCCAAGAGTACTTTTTTATGTTGATGAAAAGTTTTACATCGCTGAGCCTTTCTTTAGCTTGTTTTTAACACGGAGGAGAGTGAGACTGTATCTGTAACTTCTTCTGGTTAGCGCCTCAAGAAGATAAACATAAGAAAGAGCTAATAAGCTCCCTTATTTAAATAATAAAGTAGTGGAGTAAAGCAGCGCTGTTAACGACTTACTTGCGGAATCAATATGTTATGAAATTATGGCATGCAAGTTTATTCAAATATGAATAAAAACCAAGGTAAAAACTCTAGCCTTTCTATTGTCGTTGGTAGTCACTGAACCGCCAGTGTCAGTACTAAGGTGTGGAGAATGAAATAAGTTCCAGTACTTCTTCCAAAAATTCAACGGGAGCTTGCAAGGAACAGTAAGGGCAATGTGGTGCTCCAACAATAAGTAAGAGGTGTAAAACTCGTAACATTACAAGCTTCTAATATTTAGCCCCATAAATTATTTTCCTATTCTGACTATTAATAAGATGTTACAATCCCACAGTGGCTATACATTTTCGAAGTGTTGGGAATTTATCTATGAACATCATGCTGATTTTCCCCCATGGACGACAAACCCCTAAAATTTGCGCAAGTGAAATAAAAAGAGACAATAGTATGTGGTAGATGCGCCTTGAACTTGAGACCTGCTCGAATAAGCTCGTACACTGCCCTGCAGCGGTGTGATTACATTTGTGGAACTGATGAAGGCCGTCTTTTGTAAACGACTTTCACGAAATGTATCAGTAAGCGAGTTGCGAAGCGATCGTATGACTCAAAGACGTCCATGTCTTCGTCTGCTAGAGCAGCCTTGTCCTTGATTGAGAAGTGAAAAGCTTGTCTTCACCCAACAAAACTCTCAGCGTTGGTTTAGTCATCCAGTCATGTTGTTTGAAGCAGACTTTTCGAGTTCGATAGGCAGGCACTCATCCACATCTTTTTTCTTCTTCTTTTAACGCTGCGAGCACCGTGCTGTCTGCTGAAGAATTGCACAGACATTTGTTCTCTGTTAGATGGGCATTTGGAAACTACATCGTACAATATTATTGGTGATGTCGTTGCCTGTTATAGCTGCTTTGGCGTAATTCTATATTACATGATTTTTCAAATCCATTTCCGAGACGTCCTTTGCTGTTATGTATTCATGCAAACAAAGTTAGCTCTTTTATCGGTTCGCGTCTTTGGTGGAATATGTAAGACCAATATCTATTTTTCATTGAGGCATCCAAGACCTTCGGGCGTCTTTCAGATTACTCTCCCATTCTCTAAATATACTGAAGCACCAAAGAAACTGGTACAGGCATGCATATTCAAACACAGACATATGTAAACAGGCAGAATAGCCCCCCTGCGGGTCCGGGGATTAGAATAGGCCCGAGGTATTCCTGCCTGTCGTAAGAGGCGACTAAAAGGAGTCCATCCCCCTCACGGGGGTAGTTAGCGCCTGCGTCCGGAGACGGACGGTTCCACGACCTATAATCGTGGTCTTTTTGGTTTTTCACTTCTCGTCTCTTCCTTCCTTTTGTTGGTTCCTTTCTTTGCTCTTCTCCACCTCACTGTCTTCCTTACTCTTTCCCTTGACTTCTCCTTGCCTTCTCATTGCCTTTTTCTCCTTGCCTTCTGATTGCCTTTTTCACCTTGCCTTCTCATTGCCTTCTTCTCCTTGCCTTCTCATTGCCTTCTTCTCCTTGCCTTCTCTGGTCTCCGCCTTGGCGTTTGAGACAGTATGTCCTCTTTCTCCCTCTCTCTCTTCTTTTTCCTCTTCTTCCTTCCTCCCTGTGCGTGCCTGAAGGCCGACCCACGCGTTCGCACGCGTAGCCGGTGACGGGGTAACGCGTAAGTCCCCGCCCTGGGTAGACATGTAAGGCACGCGCGTACCCCCTGGTAAAGGCCAGGCCCGGGGAGGGGTGATTGCCTGAGCTGATACCTTCTGACCATGCCGATTGGTCCCTCCGTCTGTTTCTCGGGAGGTGTGACCTGAGGTGTAAACATTCACCTAAGGCGGGAGTGCCCTCTGAGAGGGTCCCCACAAGGAAGGAGCGCGCCATCGGAGACGCTGGCAATCATGGGGGATTCCTCCGCAATGGATTCTACTCCATCTCTCTCGACTTCGACCCAAAAACGGAAACGTGACCAGCCAACAGTGCCAAAAGTACTACCGCCTGCCCCACAGTTCCTCGTAGTTTCTCGATCTGAGGACGGAAAGGATTTTTCCTCTGTCAACCCTTTCGTTATTCAGAAGGGCGTAGATGCCATAGCCGGATCTGTCAAATCTTGTACCAGGTTGCGTAACGGCACCTTATTACTAGAAACTGAGAGTGCCTTTCAGGCACAAAAACTGCTTCGGGCCACACTCCTGTACACGTTCCCTGTCCGGGTGGAGGCCCACCGAACTTTGAATTCGTCTCGTGGTGTAGTCTATACTAGCTCCCTCGACGGATTGACCGACGAGGAGCTTCAATCTTTCCTCGCTGAGCAGGGCGTGACGGCTGTCCATCGGGTCATGAAAAAGGTCAACAATGACCTTGTACCGACCCGGACACTTTTCTTGACCTTCGATAGTGTTAAGCTGCCATCGCGCATCAAGGCGGGCTACGAGGTTATTTCTGTTCGCCCCTATGTCCCGACACCTACGCGGTGCTACCAGTGTCAGCGTTTCAATCACACTCGACAGTCTTGTTCCAATGCGGCTAAATGTGTCACTTGTGGCAGGGATGCCCATGAGGGTGACTGTCCACCTCCGTCTCCTCGTTGTGTGAACTGTCAGGGTGACCATGCCGCATCCTCCCGCGACTGTCCTGTCTATAAGGAAGAACGCTGTATCCAAGAAATTCGGGTCAAAGAGAAAGTGACCACCTCGGTTGCTCGCAAGCTATTGGCTAGTAGGAAGCCCACGCTGCTCCCAGCGGGGAAATACAGTACTGTCCTCGCCTCTCCTCGGACTACCCGGGAGGTAGCAACCCAGACATGCGATCTGACCTTTAGCACCACGGTCGTCCGTTCGGCCAGTGCTAAGATCGCGCGGTCGACGTCTCCTCTTCCTCCCATCACCCCACAGACACCAGCCCCTTCCTCAGCTTCTGCTAAGTCGAAGACCCCGAAGTCAGATGCACGGGCCTTCAAGAAGGAACCATCCCGTGCAGACTTCCTCCGTCCCTCGACCTCCCAGCCTTCGACTGGTACTTCCACCAAACGTCCTTCCAAAAAGGCGCATAGGAAGCACAGTTCTCCTTCTCCGCCACGGCGCATTTCTTCTCCTGCGCCACCCAGCGGTTGCCGCCCCAGGCCGTCATCCGTTTCGCCTGGCCGCACCGCTGGTAGCCGTACATCTGGCCGTTCACCGGCGGAGGAAGCTCCCCCTCCCGGCCATCCTCCCGAGATGGCCGATGACCCTATAGACCCCATGGACGATGACTGTCCGCCTACTGATAGCGGCGGCAGTGCTCGCTCGAAGCCAGGCCCTAAGCGGCCTTCGAGGTGACCCCTTCTCTCATCTTCCTTTTCTTACGATGGCACTTATTCACTGGAATATTCGCAGCATTCGCTCCAACCGAGAGGACTTGAAGTTGCTGCTCCGCTTGCATCGTCCGCTCGTCGTAGCCCTCCAGGAAACGAAGCTACGCCCATGCGATCAAATTGCCTTGGCACACTACACCTCTGTGCGTTTTGACCTACCCCCTGTGGTAGGTATCCCAGCTCATGGAGGGGTTATGTTGCTGGTCCGGGATGATATTTACTACGATCCCATCACGTTGCACAACGGCCTGCAGGCAGTTGCCATCCGCATTACTCTCCCCACTTTTACGTTTTCCTTTTGTACCGTTTACACTCCATCGTCATCTGCCGTTACCAGGGCAGACATGATGCAACTTATTGCTCAGCTACCTGCACCATTTTTGTTAACTGGAGACTTCAATGCCCACCATCCCCTTTGGGGCTCTCCAGCATCCTGCCCGAGGGGTTCCTTGTTAGCAGCCCTTTTCAACCAGCTCAATCTTGTCTGCCTCAATACTGGCGCCCCTACTTTTCTTTCGGACACATCTAACACCTATTCCCATTTAGACCTCTCTATATGTACTCCCCATCTTGCACGCCGGTTTGAGTGGTATGCACTTGCTGATACATATTCGAGCGACCACTTCCCGTGTGTAATCCATCTCCTGCAGCATACTCCCTCTCCGTGCTCCTCTAGTTGGACCATCTCCAAGGCAGACTGGGGGCTCTTCTCTTCCAGGGCGACCTTTCAGGATCAAACCTTCACAAGCTGCGATCGTCAGGTCGCACACCTCACGGAAGTCATTCTCGCTGCTGCTGAATATTCCATCCCTCACCCTACTTCTTCTCCACGTCGCGTACCTGTCCCCTGGTGGACCGCAGCATGTAGAGACGCTTTACGTGCTCGTCGACGTGCTTTACGCACCTTTAAACGCCACCCTACAGTGGCGAATTGTATTAATTATAAACGATTACGTGCTCAGTGTCGTCGTATTATTAAAGAAAGCAAGAAAGCCAGCTGGGCTGCTTTCACAAGCACCTTCAACAGTTTTACTCCTTCTTCTGTTGTCTGGGGTAGCCTGCGCCGGCTATCCTGGCACTAAGGTCCACTCCCCAGTTTCTGGCTTGAAGGTCGCGAATGAAGTCCTTGTGGCCCCTGAGGCTGTCTCCAATGCCTTCGGCCGCTTTTTCGCCGAGGTTTCGAGCTCCGCTCATTACCACCCTGCCTTCCTCCCCCGCAAACAGGCAGAGGAGGCTAGGCCACCTGACTTCCGCTCCTCGAATTGTGAATGTTATAATGCACCATTCACCATGCGGGAACTGGAAACCGCCCTTGGCCGATCACGGTCCTCCGCTCCAGGGCCTGATTCTATTCACATTCAGATGTTGAAGAACCTTTCTCCTGCGGGTAAAGGTTTTCTTCTTCGTACATACAATCGCATCTGGATTGAGGGACATGTTCCCGCATGCTGGCGCGAGTCTATTGTTGTCCCGATTCCTAAGCCGGGGAAGGACAAGCACTTGCCTTCCAGTTATCGACCTATCTCGCTTACCAGCTGTGTCTGTAAAGTGATGGAGCGAATGGTTAACTCTCGATTGGTTTGGCTGCTCGAGTCTCGACGCCTACTTACCAATGTACAATGTGGATTTCGTAGGCGCCGCTCTGCTGTTGACCATCTGGTTACATTGTCGACCTTCATTATGAATAACTTCTTGCGGAAGCGCCCGACCGCGGCTGTGTTCTTTGATTTGGAGAAGGCTTACGACACCTGTTGGAGGGCGGGCATTCTCCGCACCATGCATACATGGGGCCTTCGCGGTCGCCTCCCTCTTTTTATTCGTTCCTTTTTAATGGATCGACAGTTCAGGGTACGTGTGGGTTCTGTCCTGTCCGACACCTTTCGCCAGGAGAATGGGGTGCCACAGGGCTCAGTTTTGAAAGTCGCTCTCTTCGCCATCGCGATCAATCCAATAATGGATTGCCTCCCAGCTGATGTATCAGGCTCCCTTTTTGTGGACGATTTTACCATCTATTGCAGCGCGCAGTGTACACGTGTCCTGGAGCGCTGTCTTCAGCTTTCTCTTGACCGTCTTTACTCCTGGAGTGTCGCCAATGGCTTCCGTTTTTCTGCCGAGAAGACGGTCTGTATTAACTTCTGGCGCTACAAAGAGTTTCTCCCACCGCCCTTACGACTCGGTCCCGTTGCTCTCCCAATCGTGGAGACAACCAAATTTTTAGGCCTTACCTTTGACAGGAAACTGAGCTGGTCTCCACATGTGTCATATTTGGCCGCCCGTTGTACCCGTTCCTTAAATGTCCTCCGTGTTCTCAGTGGTATGTCGTGGGGAGCGGATCGAACCGTCCTACTTCGTCTATATCGGTCGATCGTCCGCTCCAAGCTGGATTATGGGAGCTTCGTATACTCCTCTGCACGGCCATCCATCTTACGCCGCCTCAACTCCATACAACATCGGGGTTTACGACTTGCGATCGGAGCATTTTATACCAGTCCCGTAGAGAGTCTTCATGCTGACGCTGGCGAATTGCCACTCACCTACCGGCGCGATATACTGCTTTGTCGGTATGCCTGTCGGCTACTGTCAATGCCCGACCATCCATCTTATCGTTCCTTTTTTGACGACTCTCTTGACCGTCAATACGGGTTGTATGTCTCTGCCCTGCTACCCCCTGGAGTTCGCTTTCGTCGCCTCCTTCAACACCTTAATTTTTCACTCCCTGCAACCTTTAGAGTGGGCGAGAGCCACACGCCACCTTGGCTCCAGGCTCAGGTCCGCGTTCACCTTGACCTCAGCTCGTTCCCAAAAGAGGTCACCCTCGGTTCGGTCTACCACTCCCGTTTTTTGGAACTTCGTTCGAAGTTCATCAACATGACTTTCATTTATACAGATGGCTCTAAGACCAATGACGGAGTCGGGTGTTCCTTTATTGTTGGGGCACAAAGTTTCAACTACCGGCTCCATGGCCATTGTTCGGTCTTCACAGCTGAGCTCTTTGCCCTCTACCAGGCTGTTCTTTACATCTGCCGCCACCGACATTCTGCTTATGTCATCTGCTCAGATTCCCTGAGCGCCATCCAGAGCCTCAGTGATCCGTACCCGGTTCACCCTTTCGTACACCGGATCCAACGCTCTCTTCAGCAGCTGGTGGACGTCGGTTCTCCGGTTAGCTTTATGTGGGTTCCTGGCCATGTCGGTATCCCTGGGAACGAAGCTGCAGATGCCGCGGCCAAGGCTGCGGTCCTCCAGCCTCGGACAGCTTCTTGTTGTGTGTCTTCGTCCGATTTTAGCAGGGTCATTTGTCGGCGAATTGTATCGCTGTGGCATGCCGATTGGGCTGCACTTACCGACAACAAGCTTCGGGCCTTAAAACCTCTTCCCGTGGCTTGGACGTCCTCCTCACGCCCTTCTCGGCGGGAGGAGGTCGTTTTAGCCCGGTTAAGAATTGGACACTGCCGGTTCAGCCATCGCCATCTGCTGACGGCTGCGCCGGCGCCGTTCTGCCCATGTGGGCACTTGCTGACGGTTAGACACATTTTAATGTCCTGTCCAGATCTTAACACAAAGCGCCTCGATCTTCACCTGCCAAATACTTTCGATGCCATTTTAGCGGATGACCCACGAGCAGCTGCTCGTGTTCTTCGTTTTATCAATTTGACAAACCTCGCTAAGGACATTTGATGATGCTGTTTTTTAATCCTATGCCTGTCAGTCTGTCTTTTATCGTGTTTTCCCTTTTAGTTGTTGTTGTCCACTTGTGCCTCGCGGTGCATTCTTAGAGTAGTCAGGGCGCTAATGACCATTGAAGTTGTGCGCCCTAAAACCATAAAAAAAAGGCAGAATAGGGCGCTGCTGTCGGCAACGCCTATATAACACAATGGTGTAGTTGTTAGATCAGTTACTGCTACTACAATGGCAGGTGATCAAGATTTAATTGAGTTTGAACGCAGTGTTATAGTCGGCGCACGAGCGATGGGACACAGCATCTCTGAGGTAGCGATGAAGTGGGGATTTTCCCGTACTACCATTTCACGAGTGTACTGTGAATATCAGGAATCCGGTAAAACATCAAATCTTTGACACTGGGTGCGGCCGGAAACGGATCCTGCAAGAACGGGACAAACGACGGCTGAAGAGAATCGTTCAGCGTGACAGAAATGCAACCCTTTCGCAAATTGCTGCAGATTTCAATGCTGGGCCATCAATAACTGTCAGCGTCTGAACCATTCAATGATACATCATCGATATGGGTTTTCGGAGCCGAAGGCCCACTTCTGTACCCTTGATGACTGCACGACGCAAAGCTTTACGCTTCGCCTGAGCACGTCAACACCGAAATTGGACTGTTCATGAATGGAAACACGTTGCCTGGTCGGACGAGTCTCGTTTCAAATTGTATCGAACGGATGGACGGGTACGGGTAAGGAGACAGCTTCATGAATCCATAACCCTGCATGTCAGGAGGGGACTGTTCAAGCTGGTGGACGCTCTGTAATGGTGTGGGGTGTGTGCAGTTGGAGTGATGCGGGAGCCTTGATACGTCTAGATACGACTCTGACAGGTGACACGTACGTAAGCATTCTGTCTTATCACCTGCATCCATTAATGTCCATTGTGCATTCCGACAGACTTGGGCAATTCCAGCAGGAGAATTCGACTCCCCACAGTCCAGAATTGCTGCAGAGTGGCTCCAGGAACACTCTTCTGAGTTTAAACACTTCCTCTGGCCGCCAAACTCCCCAGCATGAACATTATTGAGGATATCTGGAATGCCTTGCAGCGTGCTGTTCAGAAGAGATCTCCACGCCCTCGTACTCTTGTGGATTTATGGATACCCCTGCAGGATTCATAGTGTCAGTTCCATTCAGCACTAGTCCAGACATTAGTCAACCCATGCCACGTCGTGTTGCGGTACTTCTACGTGCTCACGGGCCCCTTATACGCCCGCGGGCTCCTTACACGATAATTCAGTTTCTTTGGCTGTTCAGTGTGATATTCCGTGGATTAGATGGGATTATTTTTCTGTCTTTGTAAATGTGAAGTGTTGTACTGCCACGTGAGCCGTTAGCTCACATTGATATGTGTTATTCATGAACTGTCGTGTCTATTCTCTGGATAGTAACTAAATGTAAAATAAAGTCTCTTTTGAATTACTTTTCTCTCGAAGTCATTTATTAAATCTATTATCTATAATGCTCATTTGCACATGGGCTCCTTTAATGTTTGTTCACACGACACCGTGTACTAATTCAACCTGTTGTTGTTGTTGTTGTTGTTGTGGTCTTCAGTCCTGAGACTGGTTTGATGCAGCTCTCCATGCTACTCTATCCCGTGCAAGCTTCTTCTTCTCCCAGTAGCTACTGCAGCCTACATCCTTCTGAATCTGCCTAGTGTATTCATCTCTTGGTCTCCCTCTACGATTTTTACCCTCCACGCTGCCCTCCAATACTAAATTGGTGATCGCTCGATGTCCTCCCAACCGATCCCTTCTTCTAGTCAAGTTGTGCCACAAGCTCCTCTTCTCCCCTATTCTATTCAATACCTCCTCATTAGTTATGTGATCTACCCATCTAATCTTCAGCATTATTCTGTAGCACCACATTTCGAAAGCTTCTATTCTCTTCTTGTCTAAACTATTTATCATCCACGTTTCACTTCCATACATGGCTACACTCCATACAAATACTTTCAGAAACGACTTCCTGACATTTAAATCTATACTCGATGTTAACAAATTTTTCTTCTTCAGAAACGCTTTCCTTGCCATTGCCAGTCTACATTTTATATCCTCTCTACTTCGACCATCATCAGTTATTTTGCTCCCCAAATAGCAAAATTCCTTTACTACTTTAAGTGTTTCAATTCCTAATCTAATTCCCTCATCATCGCCCGACTTAATTCGACTACATTCCATTATCCTCGTTTTGCCCTTGTTGATGTTCATCTTATACCCTCCTTTCAAGACACTGTCCATTCCGTTCAACTGCTTTTCCAAGTCCTTTGCTGTCTTTGACAGAATTACAATGTCATCGGTGAACCTCCAAGTTTTTATTTCTTCTCCATGGATTTTAATACCTACTCCGAATTTTTCTTTTGTTTCCTTTACTGCTTGCTCAATATACAGATTGAATAACATCGGGGATAGGCTACAACCCTGTCTCACTCCCTTCCCAACCACAGCTTCCCTTTCATACCCCTCGACTCTTATAACTGACATCTGCATTCTGTACAAATTGTAAATAGCCTTTCGCTCTCTGTATTTTATCCCTGCCATCTTCAGAATTTGAAAGAGAGTATTCCAATCAACAATGTCAAAAGCTTTCTCTAAGTTCACAAATTCTAGAAACGTAGGTTTGCCTTTCCTTAATCTTTCTTCTAAGATAAATCGTAGGGTCAGTATTGCCTCACGTGTTCCAACATTTCTGCGGAATCCAAACTGATCTTCCCCGAGGTCGCCTTCTATCAGTTTTTCCATTCGTCTGTAAAGAATTCGCGTTAGTATTTTGCAGCTGTGATTTATTAAACTGATAGTTCGGTAATTTTCACGTCTGTCAACACTTGCTTTCTTTGGGATTGGAATTATTATATTCTTCTTGAAGTCTGAGGGTAGGACTGGCTCTCCCAAGGCTGTCAGTAGTTCTAATGGAGTGTTGTCTACTCCGGGGGCCTTGTTTTGACTCAGGTCTTTCATGCTCTGTCAAACTCTTCACGCAGTAATATATCTAATGCAACCTATTTAACATGAAATACCTTTAGTAGTTAACATTTTCTTTAAGACCGGTGTCAGGAAAAACTACTTACTGTTACATGTAAATCTCCGCATGGCACGTTCCTCTCCTATAAAGAGACGTATACTTTCACTGATTGGTTGTATTAGGACAGTTGAATCCTTTGGTTACAATTTATCCTCGTTTACTTTACGTTAAAGGCCTGTTTGTTATTCCGTTTCGATATGTAAATTTGTTCAGGAACTCATATTTTATTAAAAGTAGTCAGGCCTTTTTTTGTCATGGATCCAATATCATACAAAGGAGAACATTTTAAGGGCATTAATATCGACGTCATGGCTTGGTATGCACTTATAAGGTAGGTGACAGCTGTTACTGTGTGTTGTTGAATTACAGTGTTCACCAGAATGATTTTTCTTATTTCTCTGTTCGGTTCACTGACTACGCAGGAGGGAATACTATCAGTATCCAACGGAATGATGTGGAATTTCTCTAACATTGTCCTCGCATTCACTGAGCAAGATGATTTCGACAGAGATTCCATCCGCTATGATTTACCTTCTAAACTGTGATTCTTACGAAATCGCAATTTGAATAGCTCGTTAATCACTCACGCATCCTGTTAACAATGCCCAATTTGAATAAACGTTGTACCTCTACTAAGCTTTCAATGTCGCTCTGATGAAATGTGAATTATAGGACAGGTATCGCCAGTGGGTGACCGTGTCCCTGGCACGTGACTATTCCAACGGTGGCAGTGGCGAGGGCAACGTGTTATTTACTAAGCGCTCGTAATTACTCGGTTAATAAGTCTGCTGACACCGTTTACTGCTGTCCGCGACCGAAATAGAATGTGTCTAACCTGCTGATCGCTCATATTTACGACGTTCACGTATAAGTAACGCGGAAATTGTGGAGTTGCTAACCCCTGTGTTACCGTATATCTCCGTCGAAGACTGCTGGTGTTTACGACAAAGCTAAACATGAACTCGGCAATTACTCGGGGAGCACACAAATTCCCTGGTTATTGCGGTTTCTCAGAACTTTGTAGCGATTTATGTTACATTAACTACTCTGCCGTGAATGACTTTGCCGTATAGTTGTCTACGATGTAAAGTTACGTGTAAAAATTAGTATATAGCAACTATACAAAGTAACTAGCAGCTCTTAACCGTAGACATTTATCCGCTATTGATCAAGTATTATCCGTAGCTAAGCCCGTTACATTAGTCAGCATGAATAAAATACCGTAGTTCATACTGTTAACCGGTGACCAGTAGCGATGCATTGTACCAAATCCAGGTGCTTTATTTAGCTGCTTTGTATTAATGCTGTAGTGAAATTATTACATGCGTGTCTTTTTTCCTCGATACAATGTTAAACATATAAACATGGTTGATTTTGCACGTTTCCAGAATGATAGATAACCGAAACGAATCGTTTATGCATTATGAGCTATAAACCATTAATTGTATTTTAAGTATTGGTGATTACCAAGATATAAAAAAAATACATACTTTTTTTGGTTGCATGCAATCAGGTTGCCTGAACTCTTACGGGAATCGTCACCTTAGTGGGCGTGAGTAATGAGTGGATGGGCAAACATCTATTAGGAACATCACGTATGTGATTCTGGACAGTGGGGAATGTGGGTCTCATAGGGAAGCGTACAAGGGATAAGTGCCTGCAGTCGCGCTATTCATCTGTGTCCTCGGTGGCTCAGATGGACGTCTGTCTCCGTAGCGTAGCGGTAGCTCAGGAGGCACGGGTTCGATTCCCGGCAGGGGACTGGGTATTGTGTGCCCTTCATCATCATTTTATGCCGGCACGGTAGCTCAGCGTGTTCGGTCAGAAGGGTCAGCCACCTTCTGTAACAAAAAAACTCAGTGAATGGATCAACGTAGAACTCTGACGGGTGCCATCGAACGTCCGACCCAAACAGATTCAACGAACAATGTGCAACAAAATGAGATAAAAAGAAAAACAAGATGGATAGAGCGTCTGCCATGTAAGCAGGAGATCCCGGGTTCGAGTCTTGGTCGAGGCACACATTTTCAGCTGTCCCCGTAGAGGTATATCAACAACACCTGTCGGCAACTGAGGGTTTTAGTTAATTATCATATATTTGACAAAGTGAAACAGAAACGGACCTAACACAGCAGTTCAGCTGTTATCTAAAAAAAAAATTGCATTCTAGATTTTACACGAGGAGGATTGAAATGAGAATCTTAAAAGATCCATAAAATTTCGAAAAGTTGTGTGATGGAGTTACCAGGTGATAGTAGTGTTCCCTGAAACTCAGAAAGTGATCGTTATGTGACCGAGTGATACTACTACGCAGCATCAGGCAGCAGCGCCCACAACCAGATGAGCACCCAATCGTCAACATGAGTCGCGTTTGAGCAGTGCACTGAGATGCATTTTTTTGTGTAGTGAAGGTGACGAACCGATTTGAATTCATTGCAAAGTAACAGCGAAGTACGGCGATTCGTGTTCGTCGGTGCAGCAAGTGTATGGATGGTGTAGGAAGTGTAAATTCGGTGCAATTTCTGTGGAATATGCCCCAAGACCAGGCCAGGCTCACCGCGTAGATACAGACGAGAGGAACTTTTAAAGGGGAACAGTCGCGTAACTGTGAACGAAATAGCCATAAGTTTAAAGATTAGTATTAGTTCAGCGCAGAATATTGTTCACAATATACTGCCCATCAGAAAGGTGTCTGTAGGATGGGTGCCACGTCAGTTGACTGCCGAATACAAAGATCGTCGCATCGCTGGCTGTGAAGAACTTTTGCGTCGTTTCCAAGTCGAAGGTGATGAATTTATGGAAAAAATTGTTACAGGCGTTGAGATTTTGGTCCACTGTCGCCAATAAGAAAAGAAAAGGTCAAGCAAGGGGCGCCACAGCTCATCGCCAAATAGAAGAAAAGGAAGAAAAGAAACCTACAGTCATCTGTCTGCTGGAAGCCGGCCAGGGTGGCCGTGCGTTTCTAGGCGCTACAGTCTGGAACCGCAGGGAAGCTACGGTCTCAGGTTCGAATCCTGCCTCGGGCATGGATGTGTGTGATGTCCTTAGGTTAGTTAGGTTTAAGTAGTTCCAAGTTCTAGCGAACTGATGACCTCAGATGTTAAGTCCCATAGTGCTCAGAGCCATTTGAACCATTTGTCTGCTGTAAAATCCATGCTCATTCTCTTGCAGGATGAAAACGAAGTAATTTTGGAGCATTACATGGGCAGGGGAGTGACGTTAAACAGTACTTGCTCAGACATAGTGAAAAATCAACTTCGTCCAGCAATCAGGAGTAAGCTATGAGGGCTTCTGACTTCAGGAATATTGTCACAGCGTGACAACTTCTGGTCGCATGCAGCATGTAAGACATTTGAGACTATTCAGGAAATTAAATTTGAATGTCTGTACATGTTCCTTATTCACGAGACCTCGCTTCTAGTGATTTTCATCTGTTCACTGCACTCAAAGAACCTATGAGAGGCAGGTATTTCACAAACGACGAAGAGATGAAAACTTTAGTGCACGTCTGGTTACACATACGACCAACGGAATTCCTTCATAATGATTCCTATGCACTTCTAAAGCGGTGGAATATGTGCATTCAACGATGGGGAGATTACGTCGAAAAATGACATTAAGTTTTTTGTTCATTGTTAGAATTAAAAATATTACAGCTCTTTCTGTCCAAGCTATAAGAAATTGCTTTGAAGTATTTAAGCTGCATTCCGACATAGAAAGCTTCTGAAAGACTGTTCTCAAAAGCAGGATGTGCTCTCTGCCAAAAACGCAACAAAATCAAGTGAACTTCTCTCAGAAATGTTATTTCTACTGTCTGTATTCAAGAACTTGAGGAACGTCTAATTTTAATTGTTGTTGTATTTATTGAATAAAAATGATAATACGTTTATTTGTATGTTGGTTTTTATGCCATTCTATTAATACATAAATTTACATCGTTGCTAAACATTGATGACTGGGCTCGATTATAATCTGCCATTGATAAATGGACGTCGATAACTAAATCGTGATCACGTTCGTTACTTTACCAACATCGCAAAATCCTAGATAAAACCTCATATCGGAGGACTAAAAGACCCTATTACCGCACCCCATCTCTCAGAATTTCATCTGTCGACAACAGAAAATGTATGACAAATTTTCATACTCTTTAAAGAAAGCACATCTGACGATAAAGTTTAAATCTGCACACTAAAACTGTAATAATACATATTTGCGCTATCTTCTTGTTTCATATCCAAGGCCCAAGAGATCTGGAAGTTATTTCCTTCCGAAAGGAAATCGTTTGTCTGTCGAAGCATGAGCAAATCACATGTAAATCTGAAACAATTGTTTCCGTTGGGAAGTTATTTTATACCAAGTCTGCGCATCTGCGGATATAGGCATGGGTACCAGGTGACCTGAGTTCAATGCAGCCCTCGCAAGTTGGAGCAGTCCTCCACATCGGAATAAAAACTGGGACGCTCTTCGGCAAAAAATAAAGAGGCACGCATCCTTGCTGCATAATTCTGTTTTCGCTGCCGCTAACAAAACTTGTAAGCGAGATTAAAAGAAAACACGGCCAGGAAGAGTCGTTGGCCGCGTGCGACAATCCTTTTCATCTCATACTTTATATTCAGTCTCCAAAGTCAACACAACGAACGCTTCTAGCAGGGAAAGAATATGTCAGAATTCAGCAAGAACTCGCTGCAGAGTTTTCTTTTATGCATCGCTGGCGAACAGATTTCATTCCGTATGAAATAAAAATGCTGTGCGGCCCTTATCTTTAAAATTCAGGGTTCGAAACTGCTTTCCATCGTTTGGGAATCGCAGAGAAGATTTAGGTAACGTGTTGGCCGGCTCTGCTGCTTAAATTGCACATTTGATTACTCTCACCACGTGCTATTTGGTTATATAATCATTCTTCCGTATTGTTGTGGCCGTCAGATGAAAATGTGACGTTAGTGAAAAGAAAAAAGTGAAAAAATCTAAACATACCGAGAAAATTAGTAAATCCACAAAAATCGTGAAGTATTTTCTCAGCCTCCTTCGGTTTACATAAAAACCGACAAAAAAATGTACAACACTACTCACGTACGAAGACTGGTTAAAAAATGCTAGGTACTTTTTCCACCGATTTTCAATATTCTGGATAGCTTCAACTGATTTTTTTTCTGTAACTTCCTTTCACACCGATGCAGATCTTAGATTTCCTGCAGGTCATCAGATACATGAGTGCGGTACTCATAAAGTTTCCTACATCACCTCGAGAAAATTGTTGCTGTTGTGGTCTTCAGTCCGAAGACTGATTTGATGAAGCTCTCTATGCTACTCTATGTTGTGCCTCTTCATCTCTGAATAACTACTGGAACCGACTTTATTCTGAATCTGATTCTGTATTCATCCCTTCGCCTCTCAACAATTTTTACCCGAACCCCCTTCCCCCAACCCCCACACACAACAGTTTTACATTAGCGATCCTTTGATGTCTCTGAATGTGTCATATCAATATATCAATCGATCCCTTCCTTTAGACAAGTTGTGGCACAAATATTGTTTACCCAAATCTGTTCTGTATCTCTCCGTTAATTATGCAATCTACCCATCTAATTTTCTAAATTCTTCTGTAGCACCATATTCCAAAAGCGTCTATTCTTTTCTTATCTGTTCATCGTCCATGTTTCACTTCCATATGTTGCTACACTCTAGACAATTACCTTCAGAAAAGATTTCGTAACACTTAAATCTGTTTTTGCTGTTAACAGATATCTCTTCCTCAGAAATTATTTTCTTGCCGTTTCCAGTCTACATTTTATATCCTCCCTACTTCGACCATCATCAGTTACTTTATTGTCTAAATAGCAAAACTCATCTAATATTCTGCGTCTCGTCTCCTATAATTCTCCCAGCATCACCTAATTTAATTCGACTACATTCCATTATCCTTCTGTTGCTTTTGTTGATGTTCATCTTATATCCTCTTTTCAAGACGCTGTCCGTTCCGTTCAACTGCTCTTCCAACTCCTTTTCAGCCTCTGATAGAATTACAGTGTCATCGGAAAAACTCAAAACTTTTATTTCTTCTTCCTGAACTTTTATTTTTTCTCCAAATTTTCTTTGGCTTCCTATACTGCTTGCTCGATGTACGGATTGAATAACATAGGGAATAAACGACAAATCTGTCTTACTCACTCGATTTTCAACCACTACTGCCCTTGAATGCCTCTTGACTCTTATTACTATCACCTAGCTTCTATACAAGACATATCCAAACTGATCTTCCCCGAGGTCGGCTTCTACCAGTTTTTCCATTCTGTTGTAAGGAATTCGTGTTACCATTTTCCAACCATGACTCACTAACCCGATAGTTCTATAATATTTACATCTGTCAAATGGCTCAAATGGCTCTGAGCACTGTGCGACTTAACGTCTGAAGTCATGAGTCGCCTAGAACTTAGAACTAATTAAACATAACTAAGGACATCACACACATCCATGCCCTAGGTAGGATTCGAACCTGCGACCGTAGCGGTCACTCGGCTCCAGACTGTAGCGCCTAGAACCGCACGGCCACTTCGGCCGGCTTTACACCTGTCAGCAACTGTTTTCTTTAGTATTGGAATTATTAGATTGTTCTCGAAGTCTGAGGGTATTTCGCCTGTATCGTAGCCCTTGCATACGAGATGGAATAGTTTTCTCATGGATGGCTCGCCCAAGGCTTTCAGTACCTCTGACGGAATGTCGTCTACCCCAGGGGCCTTGGTTTGACTCAGGTCTTTCAGTACTCTATCAAAGTCTCACAGTATCATATTTCCTTTCTCATCTTCAACTACGTCCTCTTCCCTTTCTGTAACAGTGCCTTGAAGTTCACCTCACTTGTACAAGCCTTCTATATTGAATTTCTTGTTCGTCTGCAGATACGTCTCTACTCTCCTGGTCCTCACTGAACTCCCCTTGCCACAGTACCGTAACATAGCATCGAAGCAGCAGAAACAAAGCGACGCTACTCATTGACAAAGTGGAGGACCTTCTTTTTCTGCTTTAGAAGGGAAACAGCATTACAACACTGTATCAGTCCACGTGGAGTTGATGGAAGCTGCGGCAGTTAAGCACTTTCAGATGACACTGCTATGAAGTAGAGACAAAAAAAAAAATGCTCGCTAGAGTCAAACTATCAAAAGGTGCAAACTATCGAATTTGACGAGCTTACGGGATGCTGTCAGACGAAGTTTCGCTCAGTTTTTCAGTGGGCTTGAAATTTTTTTAAAGCAACTGTTTACAGCAGTCAAATATTTGAAGAAATGCATCTCTCAGCCATCATCTCTGCAAATACATCTTTATTCTCTACCGGTTTTCGTTAAATAACCATCTTTACAGGAGGACTAAAAACACAAAAACAGGAAAAACTATATATATAAAGAGTAAACCGTCATTTAATTGTGCACTACTATTCTCATTTTTCTGTACCATCTGGATTTCGACAACTTTTACGCCATGATCAAGTACAATGCTAAAGGTTGTTAGACCATTATTACTGTGTCATGTTTCTTAAGGAAGGCTTTGGACTGCCTTAATAGATAAGACATAATAAGGTATAATAATTTTTTGCGTTGCACTTGATAATGGCATAAAAGCCGAAATCTAAATACTACAGAAGATAAATATAGTAACAAACAGTCAAATGGCGGTTTACTCTTTTAAAAAGTCTTACATGACTATGGTTCAGCAACTTCGAAAAGAAAAATCATATGTAGCAAACACAGACAATAGGAGGACATGTGTAAAGAACAGTCGATTAGAAAGTGTTTACAAAGCTGTACAATGATGAGTCACGAATACATGTTCTTCAAATGAACTCCAATCATATGTTCACATAACTGCTCCATATAATCAGACGAAATAAAATTATTTTGCCTGTTACAAGTACAAAATTGTGTAAAACGTAATCCTTAGCGGTTACAACGGATTATTTCAAACTCAAAGAGGTATATATTACAAGCTGAATGTCAAAGACAATACTGTCAAATATTATGGAAAACAACGGGATACTGCAGTTACAACGCCACAGCCTAATGTTTGCACATCGTTTTAAACATCGACATATAGTGATTTCATAATGTCCCTATGATATGAGATGTCATCATCTTTTAATAATGTAGTAGTGCTACGTTTTTAAAAGATCCTAAGATATTTGTTTGTACGGATTATTTACTTTGTACTCTACCCTTTAACAAAAACTTAACTAAGTTTTTTCTGCCATGTGAGAGCTTGATAGGTTGTCACATGCTTCATAGACATTATTCGCATAATGAACGGCCAGGAACATCCAGTAATCTTGTTTTAACACGATATTTATGATTAGATGTAATGTCACTACTGGCTTCCAAAAATACCGATGTTTTGGATGCCATCTTTGTTGACAAAAATATTGATGTCCGCCAGTCTTCACTGGAACGTACGACCTGTACTTCTTGAACGTCAGAGTATTGTTGTTTTTCGTTATCTTTGACAATACTGTCCTTGAAATGCAGCTTGTAATATATAACGCTTTGAGTTTGAAATAATCACTTGTAACAGCTAATGATTACGTTTTATATAGTATTTTTATCAGTATATTTTTTACAGTATATGTATCAGTATATTTTAGTACAGTATTTGTATCAGTATATTTTTATACGGTATTTGTATCAAGCAAACTAATTTCAAATCATCTGTCTTTATGGAGCAATTTTTGAATATAAGAATTGAGGTGATTTGAAGATAATGTGTTAGTGATTCCTTATTGTACAGCTTTGTAAGTATTTTCTAATTGTTCTTCACACATGTGCTTCTTTTATCTGTGTATACCATGTACGTCTTTCTGTTTCTATATTTTATAGTTATCGTGTAAAGGTGGCTATTTCACTAAAATCGGTAGAGAATGCAGGTGTCCTTGTACAGCTGACGGCTCAGAGATGCATTTCTTCAAATGTTCAATGTGTGTTTTTGTTCCACGACCGTGTTCAGCACAGTACAAGACACAGCCACAAATGCATCTTCTTTTGGGATATCAACTGTTGTCTCGCCCTCCCCCTTCACCAACTCTCCTAGCATTCTTCTGACAAGGCGGCCGGTGACTTCTTCTTTTTCCTCGGTTGAAGAAGCCATTCTGTGGCACGTATTTCCAGAATGACAACGACGTGACCTGCGATGTGCAACGTATCCTGAACAGCCAAAATGGAGATGTCTACGACCTAATTCTTTGTCCGACAAGTCACAATTAGTAGGGAAAACTGTGTTGCATTGAAGAGCGGTTCAAATGGTTCAAATGGCTCTGAGCACTATGCGACTCAACTTCTGAGGTCATTAGTCGCCTAGAACTTAGAACTAATTAAACCTAACTAACCTAAGGACATCACACACATTCATGCCCGAGGCAGGATTCGAACCTGCGACCGTAGCGGTCGCTCGGTTCCAGACTGTAGGGCTCAGAACCGCACGGCCACTCCGGCCGGCCATTGAAGAGCGAATATTACCATTAAGAAGAACTGTCACTGTAATTAATTCTAATGTAGCAGATCGAATTGTTTCGAGAAATTTTTTTGTCATCAGCCTTCTGTCTGGATTGTTGCGACTGGCCACGAATTCCACTCCTGTGCCAACCTCCTCTTCTTAGAGTAGCACTTGCAGCCTACATCCTCAATTATTTTCTCGATGTGTTCCAGTCCCTGTGTTCCTCTACAGTTTTTACCTCTAATATCCCTCTAGAACCATGGAAGTCATTCTCCGATGTCTTAACAGATGTCTAACCATTATATTTCTTCCTGTAAATGTTTCCACACATTCCTTTTCTTGGCGATTTTCCGGAGAAGCTCCTTGTTCCTTACCTAATCAGCCCACCTAATTCTCGACATTCTTCTATAGCACCACACCTCAAATGCTTCGATTATGATCTTTTCTGGTTTTCCCATAGCCCACGTTTCAGTACCATACAATGCTGTGCTCCTAACGTACATTCTCAGAAATTTCTTCCGCACATTAAGGAAAATGTTTGATAATAGTAGACTTCTCTCGGCCAGGAATGCCCTTTGTGCCAGTGCTATTCTGCTTTTAATGTCTTCCTTGCTCCGTCAGTCATGTGTTATTTTGCTGCCTAGGTAGAGAATTCCTTAACTTAGATTACTTCGTGATCAGCAATCCTGATGTTAAGCTTCTCGCTGTTTTCATTGCTGCTACTTCTCATAACTTTCATCTTTCTTCGATTTACTCGCAATCCATATTCTGTACTCATTAAACCTTTAATACCGTTCAGCAGATGTTGTAATTCTTCTTCAATTTCACTGAGGATAGCAATGTCATCAGCGCATCTTATCGTTGGCAGCCTTTCACCTCCAATGAAGAGTGGATGATAACTAAAGTAACTTTAAATAGTTGGGAGTGACACTATCGTTGATAGGTAGAAGTATGGATGATAAAAACATTAAAACTGTCCAGGGCAAGGGAGCCTTAAAACAACTAAATGGTATCCTCTGGAACAACGTCATAAAGCGTAGATGAAAAAATAACCCACATCATTCCACTGTTGAAGGTATAATGGGACATGGCGCTTGTCGAATGGCGTAGAGTTTTGGGAACTAATCCAAACGTAGAAAAGGGTGCCTGTTCGCTATCGAGATGGAGTTTCGGAGTCGGAGTTTTGGATTTTCGAGGCTTGATCATGTTAGGAATCAGAGAATCGGAGACATCGTGAAGGTGGAATGGACAATTCTAGTTTGCTTAGAAACAAAACACTTACTTTGGTATGGTAGCTTACATCGTGTGGCAAACACACGATGGCAAAAACAAATATGTCAGTGGACACAACATCCAATAAGAAGACGTGGTAGATGTTAGAGGTGCTGGAGGGTGACAAAGCAGAAGCAATGGCGGCGAGAGGTAACTGAAACCACCGCAAACGATAGAAACTGGGACTAAGATGCGAGAGACCGCGGCAGCAGTATATACGGAGAAACCAAAATGTTTGTAACCAGCGCCCATCGCGATGACAGATGCCACCAGGCTGCGTTGCGGGCACGCGACACAATAACATGACGCGATAACACAAGTATGTAAGCAGAGCAGACACGGACGGAGTGTCTCCCTAGCGTAGATGGAATGGGCAAATCCATTGAGATAAGCGACTTTGACATAGGGAAGATAATTATTAAGCAGATCCTCTAAACGAGTACCTCGAAAACTGCGAAACCGGTCGAATATTCACGTGCTACTGTCGTGAGAATCTACGGAAAGAGGTAGGCAGTGAATCTACCACTAGACGCTGAATGGTTGGATGTCAACGATTATTCACAGATCGGGGGATTCGGTAGCTTGTCTGCTCTGTCAAGTAGGATAGATCGTGAGTGGTGGCATATCTGCTGGAAGAGCAGAATGCTGGTGCACACACAACTGTTTCGGAGCAGACCGATATTGAACATCTAGATCTGCATCAGACCACTCCTACATGTTCACATGTTACCCAAAGACATCGTCAATTGCGAATGCAGTGGGCATGGGGCCATCAGAATTCGACTGGCGATCAGTGGCAATGTGTCCGCTTTTCGGGCAAATCACATTTTTGTACACTGCGTCGATGGTCGTCTCCACAAACGCTGTCATCGAGGCGAGCCGTGGCTCGAAAAGTGCAGCGCGCCACTGATGCAAGTTGGTGGGAGCAGTATCGTGCTGTGTGCGCTTGCGTGGGGCCTGTGGTGCTAATCGAAGACACGCTGATAGCTGCGAACCACCTGCATCCCTTCATGCTTGATGTCTTCCCCGACAGCGATGTCATCTTTCAGCAGTGAAATTGTACGCGTCTGGGTGACAGCACAGTTATACAGTGGTTTGAGGAGCATTATTGTGAACTCACGTTGATGTCACGGCAACCAAATTTGCCTGATGTAAATCCTATTGAACCATCTGGGTCGCTATCGGACGCCATCACCGCGTACGCAAAATACATGAGTTGTGCGTAGACGTGTAAAGCAGCATACCTTCACAAACCTATCAAATAATGTCGGATCCATGGCAAGCAGAGTCAGCTATGTATTTCGTTCCAAAGACGGACTGATAATCAATTAATCGGGCGGTCGCAATGTTTTGCCGCATCAGTATACGGTGTTCCGAAATTCTAGAGGGGATTGAGTACTTAATATTTCAAATAGGAAACCATGTCCGGAAACATCCGTTTCCGTTGTACGACGGTTCAGTTCAGATGTTTAACTCAGCACTGCTTTAGGAATTTAATTTGACGTGATACAGTACAATTATTAGGTAACAATTTGGAAGGAAACATAACGAAGTATGACCTAGGTATCTTTCAAAAATGGCTCTGAGCACTATGGGACTTAACATCGGAGGTCATAACTCCCCTAGAACTTAGAACTACTTAAACCTAACTAATCTAAGGACATCACACACATCCATTCCCGAGGCAGGATTCGAACCTGCGACCGTAGCAGTCGCGCGGATCCAGACTGAAGCGCCTAGAACCACTAGGCCACCGCGGCCGGCTAGGCATCTTTGTTTGTATAACACTTAACGTTACTTATTTACATTATTCCAAATAAAAAGAACCCAATATATCATACATACAGAACAGTACTGCTGCATTACAACAGCGGCTCGATGTGACGACCATCAACATTGTTAGAGACACTGTATCTTAAAAGCACGTCCTGGTCGTCACCTAGTCTCTCTTCAAACTCTAGTGCAGTGGCCGAAACTCTAGTCAACATCTGAATTGAAGTTGTCGTATAACGGAAACGATACGTTTCCGGACTTGTGTCCCTACTCAAAATATGAGGTACTCACTCCCTTCTACGATTCCTCAAGGCTTATAAAGGGAATATTCGAACGCCGTATACATAAAACTGTGTTTAGCTCTTGCAGGGCAAGCCATACTTTCTTGTTCTTAAAACTGTTCCACATTTTGATATTGTAAAGTTCGCAATCTGATGTCACACAGTCCCAATTAATATCCACATTCCGTGACACTATTTTGTGGCAAATTTCTTGAAGACCGATCAAAGGCAGGATTTCCTTTTACTTGCACCGTTTTACAAAGACTCCAGTTGATGTAGTAAGCCGACCTGTTACTATTGATGGATCAAGAATGGACCACGGACGACCAGAAAGGAAACAGCAGTCAAGGCAGTGGGCAGAATCTGTATGACTCTGCACCGAAAAGTTCAAAATGCGTTATGTCTGCACGACATTTTGTGACCAGTGTTTTTTATTATTATAGACCGTAAATGACAAACTTTTTGCCTTTTGAAACATATCAGCACACACTCCGCTCCAAAGTGAAAATTTCATTCTGGATTTTTCTTTTTCTTCGCAGACATAGTTTATTCATCTACCAATGTCATTTATTACAGTGAGAGTATTTTGTAGCTATGAAACTGATGTCGGCAAATAATTTGGTCTCAACTCAGTCCTTTTTTATTGGATTCAATAACGGCTCTGAGCACTATGGGACTTAACATCTGAGGTCATCAGTCCCCTAGACTTAGAACTACTTAAACCTAACTAACCTAAGGACATCAGACACATCCATGCCAGAGGCAGGATTCGAACCTGCGACCGTAGCGGTCGCGCGGTTCCAGACTGAAGCGCCTAGAACCGCTCGCCCACTTTGGCCGGCATTGTGGATTCCGCTGAACTTGCCAATGCCCGGTGTCTGGTCTGACCTTACGTAACGATGACTGTATAGTAACGTATTACGTCAAGGTCATCTAATAATTAAAAAGCCCAAATTAACGATTTCACCAAATGATTGCCATCTTCAGATGACACTGATCCACTAACAGCTTCTTCATGATATGTAACAATTCCGAATGACGCAAGAAGCAGCTAAGGCTCGTATAAAATTGCGTATAAATCATTAAATACTTGTAGCCAAGATATGCACCGTTAGTATATGTGAAACAAATAGCATTGTGTAAGAAAGACACATGATGCGTAGTGTAAGGTCACCGTCAACTTACGTAATTCCAGCAGTGGTGCAAGCAACTGGGGAGGTTTGGTCGCTAGGTGTTTAGTAGCGCGTTTTAGAAACACATTGACACAGATACTAGATTTCTTCATAAATAAATATAGCTTGAGTTAATAGTATAATAAAAAACATTACTGGCACAATGTAATTAGGCCTATGGTAACATAGTAGTTATAATTTTAAAATGCCTATTCTCGTAGATGCAGAGTATTCACGACAACATGGTCCACTATTCTTTTTTATCTTCTGTGGACAAATATGATGTTCATGTGGGTCGAAACAGCCTTTTTTTTCTTTTTGGCAGATGCCAGACTTTTATATTCTACGAATGTTAGAGATTAGATCGCTGTAGCTTTTCATCGAATAGGGATTATGTAGGGGCTGCATACGTTTCTTAGTAATCTGTGAGTTGATCCAGCATCTGAAATATGTTGGTTAGTTTTATCTTAAGTATTGCTTGCATTCTGCAAGAGTTGTTAGTGTACGGATTATAGTTTAAGGCCTGCTGTATTCCTGTCGTTCTTGCCACACGCCACTGCGTTAACAGGCTACACATATTTCCAGTCATGATAGAAGTATAATTTCATAAGTAAAGCTTCTAATATCATAAGTCTAGAAGCTGGTTTCATACTCAAAGAAATCCGGGACCAAATTATTCTCGATCCATCCCCTCGAATAGTGCGAATGCAATTGTGTGAGTAGTGTAAGTAACGTGGCACTTATGGAGGAAATGAAACTGCTTCTAAATTAGCTCAGCATTGGTCAAAGCAGCCGCTCGGTCGTAATGGACTGCTTTAACAGCAGCCTGACCCCGTCGCAACTTGTTCGCGGGTGCCTCCATCGCCCACTCACTGGTTCACTAAATGTCATCAAGGACTGTCCAGGCGGCTGAGAAAGTCGTGCGCTGTAACGCCGGATTATGTTGTCACGCCGCTATGATGTGGACGCTTTTATGACCGTGAAGGTAATAAAATAAAGCTGAAGGCGCAGCTAACTTCACGGCTGCGCTATTCGGCGTAGGATATTGGTCGTAAGTTCGGAGCGAACCTGTGTTCTTCGCAGGATTTTGCTCTGCGGATAGGAGACGCCTACAGGTTTACTGAGTCATAGCACATAATTTGCCTACAGGTGTCTGATATTTACTGATTGAGGACTTTATGTTTTAGAAAGACATCCCAGAAATATAAAATGGTTTTGCTGCAGGCCAATGTGGTGGCAGGATTATTGATAAAAGGTGATCCGCCTGTTCCCCGTACAGTCTATTGCAGGTTACCTGCATTTCTATTTTCTTGTTCATCATTACACCTATCATGATTTTTTACGAGAGTCGCTTCAAAACTTCTGCATATTGCAAGATATAATTGGAGAAAATAATTTAGTTTACAAAATACTTTTACAGGCTTTCAATACAATCTCCATTTTTGCTTATGACACCTTCACAACATTTTGACAACTTCGCTGTTGACCTTTCTGATCACTTGGGTCGTATCACTGGAAGCTTTATCAATTGTATCAAAATGTGTTCCTCGGAGTTGTTCCCTCAATTTAATAAACAGAGTCTGGTGAGCTCATATCAGGAGTATGGTGAATGAGAAAGTGTTTCCCATTCATTTTGTCGAGTGTTTCTCTCACTGGTAGAGCAATTTGTGTTCTTACATTGCCGTGCAAAATGAAGACACCAGCTGCAAGCTTATCAAGCATGCTTTCACGAATTTCTCGCCGCGCGGGATTAGCCGAACGGTCTTAGGCGCTGTAGTCATGGACTGTGCGGCTGATCCCGGCGGAGGTTCGAGTCCACCCTCGGGCATGGGTGTGTGTGTTTGTGCTTAGGATAATTTCGGTTCAAAAAATGGTTCAAATGGCTCTGAGCACTATGGGACTCAACTGCTGTGGTCATAAGTCCCCTAGAACTTAGAACTACTTAAACCTAACTAACCTAAAGATATCACAAACATCCATGCCCGAGGCAGGATTCGAACCTGCGACCGTAGCGGTCGTGCGGTTCCAGACTGTAGCGCCTGTAACCGCTCGGCCACTCCGGCCGGCGATAATTTCGGTCACGTAGTGTGTAAGCTTAGGGACTGATGACCGTAGCAGTCAAGTCCCATAAGATATCACACACATTTGAACATCTCTGAACGACTTTTCGGGCGCAAAACGTTTCGCAGAAACAGCTTGTAGTATGCGACTGTAACAGACGTCCCCTTGGCCACCCAATTTGTAGCTGTGAGTCCATTCACGTGATATGCATAGATCATCATCATCAGTGTCACCTTTGATTGTTGGCGGTGGAATGTATACGGGCGTGGCGAGTCGGGAATTTTCTATTGTGACGACTGAGACTTTAGTTCTGTCTCAGAATCTCGTATTCAGGTTTCATCGAATGCAACAATCTTTTCCAAACGTATACTCCTTCTGTTCGATAACGTTGAAGCGATTCATCTGCAATTCTTTTGCGACCTGCTTTCCACTTTTCACTCAGATGATGAGGAACGCATGTGGTAGCAACTTTTCTCACCTTCATCTTCTCAGTTATGGTTTTGTAAACCGAAGTGAGACATTCTGGCGACATATGCAATTTGCGCACATGTTTTTCGTCGATCTTCTCTCAAAATGTCGTTAACGCTAACCTGAGAAGTGTACCCTGTCGCAATTGGTGGCCTTTCACTACTTGGGTTGTCCTTAGTGTTTACCCGACCTTCACGGAGCCGAGCAGACGACGTGATACTGTACTACGATCCACTACACAAATTCCACACTCGTCCCTCAAAGCGTTGTAAATTTCCGTACAGTTCTTTCGACGTAGCAATTCCATTTTGATATCTGAATGCCGGTCACTACGTGTAATCCTACTTGGCTGGGGTTCAGCTTCAAATTTAAAATTGAATTACTCAGGACGCATCCACGCGAACCAGCAACACACACACGACCGTCAAGCCTAAAGCGTCACTCACAACTGACATGAATTTCACCTTGATCGCGCCACTGTAACGGACGCGGATGCGCATTGTGCGTTGCTATACCGAAACGAACAGTGTTCCTCCTCTTCCTGGCACCGCACTTCACTAACTCTCCCTACATCTAACTTCGAGTCATCTATTTCTCTTTTTAATTTTACTGACTTACCAACCCGATTAAAGGGTCTAACAGCCTAAGCTCCGACTCATAGAATGCTAGTTTTGTTTTCCCTGATAACAACATCGTCCTGAGCAGTCTCCATCCTGAGTTCCAAGCTAGGGTCCATTTTGTCACCGAAATGTTTTACGAAAAAGGATCCCATTCTTATTAAGCCATACACTAGAGCCGCATTTCCTCACGCAATATGACGTCTCTAGTTTCCCATTTCTCCCAGTATTGTTGTAGAACAAACAGTGTACATCTGCGGTTGGTAGCCTCTATGGTGGGTAATGAAACCGTGTTGGCAGATACCTGGAGGCCAATAGTTCACCGCCCTGGGCGGGGTAGATGTGAAGTGGTGAGTGGATGCTAGTAGTCGCCCGACGTATCGTCATGAAAACATCATTGTTAAAACATTTATTCTCGCAGCAGACTATAACAGTCATGATGATGCCAGGAGAAGCCAACGTCCCGTTTTCATAAGTTGTAGGCTGCCGATGAGAATACGGGTAGATCGACAGGCGGCCTGATGGCTTGTAGCGTCGGACAGCTGGTGGAGTGATGATGGAAGCGACCCAGCAAGGGTGCTTAAGGGGGGACGTTGATGAAAAACACACACTATTTCAAAATTGCACCAAATCCACACTTTTTGAGATATGGCAATGAAATTTTGTACCACGCTTTACACGAAAGTATCACAATTACTTATAAAATCCTTTGATTATATATATTCAACTTTTTTTGAATAAAATTTGAAGTTTTATTTTCAAAAAAATAATGTATGTTCCTTTTTCTCAGAAAGTATTCAAGAGATTTCTACAAAAATTTCTCTGTTTCATCTCTTGATATATTGTAAGCTTCTCTCGTGAGGTTTTTGGAATAGGTCAAATAGGAGAATTTTCATAATTTTTAATTATAATTCCACAAGTACAATTTTAAATTCATGCAAAATTCCAAGCACTTTGCCCCATATCTCAGGTTGCAAGCAGTATTTCAAAATTTTATCTTTAGACAACGTTTATTAGGTTTACAGAAATATCTGTACAAAATTTAATAATTCTAGCATTCATAGAATCTGAGGAAAACGTACATAAACTTTAAAAAACAAACTTTTCAGGAAACGCAATTCAAAGTTCAACCTAACTTTTTTCTTATGTCACTTCTTCAGAAAGCACCACATTTGTACCCTGTGTCGTCTTTCCCTTCAAGGCTTCTCTTCTGGTTTCTTGTTGTCTGTCTTATTTCCTTTACCAGGTCTTCAACTGACTTTTCAGCTGCAGAGACGTGCTGTCAATCTCTTTTTCTTAGGATGTCTTGAGTAAAATTTCCTGTCTTGAAGCCCATTCTCTCTAATACCTTCATCCTCCCTAATACCTTCATCCTCCCGATGTTCCCATCATTATATACAATAACTGCATCATAAGTTGCAATGCTGACAACTGTAGCAGATGCAAATGTGTTTTTAGGGCATCGTTTCCATATGAGTTTATAAGATACGGAACAGAGTCAAAGATGGCCTATAAAACCAAAGAGTATGTATCACGGCCTTCTAGGTGTATCCCGCACACGTTTGGCTGAAAGTAATACACAGAATCGTTGTTCTCTGAGCTGGTATTGAAGTGCTGCTTCAAAACGTGGGCGTGGCAGGTAGGCCGCGCCACACTTTTAATTAATTTTCAGGCACTTCGGATCCGATTTCAACATTGAAACTATGGGAACTTATAGTCCATGAGTTGTACTAACAAATAAAAAATAAATTGAAAATTGAAATTTTTGGTCAATTATTTCATCAACGTCCCCCCTTAACACATCAGTGAGAGACGGCTCACAATAGGGATGGGAAAAAGCGACTGACTAAAATCGGTACCGGTATTTTAGTTCTGCACAATCGGCATTTTTCGGTATTTGTCTGGTATCGGTTATAACAGGTGTTCTTTTGATTTTGTATAATTAACAGAGTTAATTAACCATAGCAGCAGTGCTAAAATTTTTCGTTTTTCAGTATACCATTTTTCAAAACGAGTAATTTTTATTCGTAATACGTTATCTGGAAATATTGAGCTATTACACAAAAATGGGGAAACCGAGCAGTGCCATTTTAATAACAATGCCGACAGAAATGAGCAATAAGCACGTGGAATAAGAATTGGCACAACACTGCTGAGACAGTAATGTCCCTTTTGCCTTTGTCGTGGCTTACGGTACACGTGTACTTGCAGTGTGCAGGACTTGCCGCCGCCTCGTCTATACGGTAGTATACCGCTGTCGTTGCCGGATACCCGTTATATTGCAGAATGGCGCCAAATTTAGTCTAGAAATATTTTTAAGAAGTGACATAGCAATGATTATAATGCTTCATTTGCTTTAAAGGGTTAAAGATTTGTCTGCCATTTCTATTAATAATAATAGACGTAGGAATTATGGTAACAGCTGTAAAGTTGTCATATGTTTTCTGGTATTGTAAATAATTCACGTTTACTGAACTAGGACAAAGATGAATGAGCGCACTGTAGGAGTACTGAACAAGGTCTTTGACACCCCCTGCGGGTCCGGGGATTAGAATAGGCCCGAGGTATTCCTGCCTGTCATAAGAGGCGACTAAAAGGAGTCCATCCCCCTCACGGGGGTAGTTAGCGCCTGCGTCCGGAGACGGACGGTTCCACGACCTATAATCGTGGTCTTTTTGGTTTTTCACTTCTCGTTTCTTCCTTCCTTTTGTTGTTTCCTTTCTTTGCTCTTCTCCACCTCACTGTCTTCCTTACTCTTTCCCTTGACTTCTCCTTGCCTTCTCATTGCCTTTTTCTCCTTGCCTTCTCATTGCCTTTTTCTCCTTGCCTTCTCATTGCCTTTTTCTCCTTGCCTTCTCATTGCCTTTTTCTCCTTGCCTTCTCATTGCCTTCTTCTCCTTGCCTTCTCATTGCCTTCTTCTCCTTGCCTTCTCATTGCCTTCTTCTCCTTGCCTTCTCTGGTCTCCGCCTCGGCGTTTGAGACAGTCTGTCCTCTTTTTCCCTCTCTCTCTTCTTTTTCCTCTTCTTCCTTCCTCCCTGTGCGTGCCTGAAGGCCGACCCACGCGTTCGCACGCGTAGCCGGTGACGGGGTAACGCGTAAGTCCCCGCCCTGGGTAGACATGTAAGGCACGCGCGTACCCCCTGGTACAGGCCAGGCCCGGTGAGGGGTGATTGCCTGAGCTGATAGACCATGCCGATTGGTCCCTCCGTCTGTTTCTCGGGAGGTGTGACCTGAGGTGTAAACATTCACCTAAGGCGGGAGTGCCCTCTGAGAGGGTCCCCACAAGGAAGGAGCGCGCCATCGGAGACGCTGGCAATCATGGGGGATTCCTCCGCAATGGATTCTACTCCATCTCTCTCGACTTCGACCCAAAAACGGAAACGTGACCAGCCAACAGTGACAAAAGTACTACCGCCTGCCCCACAGTTCCTCGTAGTTTCTCGATCTGAGGACGGAAAGGATTTTTCCTCTGTCAACCCTTTCGTTATTCAGAAGGGCGTAGATGCCATAGCCGGATCTGTCAAATCTTGTACCAGGTTGCGTAACGGCACCTTATTACTAGAAACTGAGAGTGCCTTTCAGGCACAAAAACTGCTTCGGGCCACCCTCATGTACACGTTCCCTCTCGTGGTGTAGTCTATACTAGCTCCCTCGACGGATTGACTGACGAGGAGCTTCAATCTTTCCTCTGAGCAGGGCGTGACGGCTGTCCATAGGGTCATGAAAAAGGTCAACAATGACCTTGTACCGACCCGGACACTTTTCTTGACCTTCGATAGTGTTAAGCTGCCATCGCGCATCAAGGCGGGCTACGAGGTTATTTCTGTTCGCCCCTATGTCCCGACACCTACGCGCTGCTACCAGTGTCAGCGTTTCAATCACACTCGACAGTCTTGTTCCAATGTGGCTAAATGTGTCACTTGTGGCAGGGATGCCCATGAGGGTGACTGTCCACCTCCGTCTCCTCGTTGTGTGAACTGTCAGGGTGACCATGCCGCATCCTCCCGCGACTGTCCTGTCTATAAGGAAGAACGCTGTATCCAAGAAATTCGGGTCAAAGAGAAAGTGTCCACCTCGGCTGCTCGCAAGCTATTGGCTAGCAGGAAGCCCACGCTGCTCCCAGCGGGGAAATACAGTACTGTCCTCGCCTCTCCTCGGACTACCCGGGAGGTAGCAACCCAGACATGCGATCTGACCTTCAGCACCACGGTCGTCCGTTCGGCCAGTGCTAAGATCGCGCGGTCGACGTCTCCTCTTCCTCCCATCACCCCACAGACACCAGCCCCTTCCTCAGCTTCTGCTAAGACGAAGACCCCAAAGTCAGATGCACGGGCCTTCAAGAAGGAACCATCCCGTGCAGACTTCCTCCGTACCTCGACCTCCCAGCCTTCGACCGGTACTTCCACCAAACGTCCTTCCAAAAAGGCGCATAGGAAGCACAGTTCTCCTTCTCCGCCACGGCGCATTTCTTCTCCTGCGCCACCCAGCGGTTGCCGCCCCAGGCCGTCATCCGTTTCGCCTGGCCGCACCGCTGGTAGCCGTACATCTGGCCGTTCACCGGCGGAGGAAGTTCCCCCTCCCGGCTATCCTCCCGAGATGGCCGATGACCCTATAGACCCAATGGACGATGACTGTCCGCCTACTGATAGCGGCGGCAGTGCTCGCTCGAAGCCAGGCCCTAAGCGGCCTTCGAGGTGACCCCTTCTCTCATCTTCCTTTTCTTACGATGGCACTTATTCACTGGAATATTCGCAGCATTCGCTCCAACCGAGAGGACTTGAAGTTGCTGCTCCGCTTGCACCGTCCGCTCGTCGTAGCCCTCCAGGAAACGAAGCTACGCCCATGCGATCAAATTGCCTTGGCACACTACACCTCTGTGCGTTTTGACCTACCCCCTGTGGTAGGTATCCCAGCTCATGGAGGGGTTATGTTGCTGGTCCGGGATGATATTTACTACGATCCCATCACGTTGCACACCGGCCTGCAGGCAGTTGCCATCCGCATTACTCTCCCCACTTTTACGTTTTCCTTTTGTACCGTTTACACTCCATCGTCATCTGCCGTTACCAGGGCAGACATGATGCAACTTATTGCTCAGCTACCTGCACCATTTTTGTTAACTGGAGACTTTAATGCCCACCATCCCCTTTGGGGCTCTCCAGCATCCTGCCCGAGGGGCTCCTTGTTAGCAGACCTTTTCAACCAGCTCAATCTTGTCTGCCTCAATACTGGCGCCCCTACTTTTCTTTCGGACACATCTCACACCTATTCCCATTTAGACCTCTCTATATGTACTCCCCAACTTGCACGCCGGTTTGAGTGGTATGCACTTTCTGATACATATTCGAGCGACCACTTCCCGTGTGTTATCCATCTCCTGCAGCATACCCCCTCTCCGTGCTTCTGTAATTGGACCAAGGCAGACTGGGGGCTCTTCTCTTCCAGGGCGACCTTTCAGGATCAAACCTTCACAAGCTGCGATCGTCAGGTCGCACACCTCACGGAAGTCATTCTCGCTGCTGCTGAATATTCCATCCCTCACCCTCCTTCTTCTCCACGTCACGTACCGATCCCCTGGTGGACCGCAGCATGTAGAGACGCTTTACGTGCTCGTCGACGTGCTTTACGCACATTTAAACGCCACCCTACAGTGGCGAATTGTATCAATTATAAACGATTCCGTGCTCAGTGTCGTCGTATTATCAAAGACAGCAAGAAAGCCAGCTGGGCTGCTTTCACAAGCACCTTCAACAGTTTTACTCCTTCTTCTGTTGTCTGGGGTAGCCTGCGCCGGCTATCTGGCACTAAGGTCCACTCACCAGTTTCTGGCTTGAAGGTCGCGAATGACGTCCTTGTGGCCCCTGAGGCTGTCTCCAATGCCTTCGGCCGCTTTTTCGCAGAGGTTTCGAGCTCCGCTCATTACCACCCTGCCTTCCTCCCCCGCAAACAGGCAGAGGAGGCTAGGCCACCTAACTTCCGCTCCTCGAATTGTGAAAGTTATAATGCCCCATTCACCATGCGGGAACTCGAAAACGCACTTGGCCGATCACGGTCCTCCGCTCCAGGGCCTGATTCTATTCATATTCAGATGCTGAAGAACCTTTCTCCTGCGGGTAAAGGTTTTCTTCTTCGTACATACAATCGCATCTGGATTGAGGGACATGTTCCCGCATGCTGGCGCGAGTCTATTGTTGTCCCGATTCCTAAGCCGGGGAAGGACAAGCACTTGCCTTCCAGTTATCGACCTATCTCGCTTACCAGCTGTGTCTGTAAAGTGATGGAGCGAATGGTTAACTCTCGATTGGTTTGGCTGCTCGAGTCTCGACGCCTACTTACCAATGTACAATGTGGATTTCGTAGGCACCGCTCTGCTGTTGACCATCTGGTTACCTTGTCGACCTTCATTATGAATAACTTCTTGCGGAAGCGCCCGACCGCGGCTGTGTTCTTTGATTTGGAGAAGGCTTACGACACCTGTTGGAGGGCGGGCATTCTCCGCACCATGCATACATGGGGCCTTCGCGGTCGCCTCCCTCTTTTTATTCGTTCCTGTTTAATGGATCGACAGTTCAGGGTACGTGTGGGTTCTGTCCTGTCCGACACCTTTCGCCAGGAGAATGGGGTGCCACAGGGCTCAGTTTTGAGCGTCGCTCTCTTCGCCATCGCGATCAATCCAATAATGGATTGCCTCCCAGCTGATGTATCAGGCTTCCTTTTCGTGGATGATTTTACCATCTATTGCAGCGCGCAGTGTACACGTGTCCTGGAGCGCTGTCTTCAGCGTTCTCTTGACTGTCTTTACTCCTGGAGTGTCGCCAATGGCTTCCGTTTTTCTGCCGAGAAGACGGTCTGTATTAACTTCTGGCGCTACAAAGAGTTTCTCCCACCGTCCTTACGACTCGGTCCCGTTGCTCTCCCAATCGTGGAGACAACCAAATTTTTAGGCCTTACATTTGACAGGAAACTTAGCTGGTCTCCACATGTGTCATATTTGGCCGCCCGTTGTACCCGTTCTTTAAATGTCCTCCGTGTTCTCAGTGGTATGTCGTGGGGAGCGGATCGAACCGTCCTACTTCGTCTATATCGGTCGATCGTCCGCTCCAAGCTGGATTATGGGAGCTTCGTATACTCCTCTGCACAGCCATCCATCTTACGCCGCCTCAACTCTATACAACATCGGGGTTTACGACTTGCGATCGGAGCATTTTATACTAGTCCCGTAGAGAGTCTTCATGCTGACGCTGGCGAATTGCCACTCACCTACCGGCGCGATATACTGCTTTGTCGGTATGCCTGTCGGCTACTGTCAATGCCCGACCATCCGTCTTATCGTTCCTTTTTTGACGACTCTCTTGACCGTCAATACGGGTTGTATGTCTCTGTCCTGTTACACACTGGAGTTCGCTTTCGTCGCCTCCTTCAACACCTTAATTTTTCACTCCCTGCAACCTTTCGAGTGGGCGAGAGCCGCACGCCACCTTGGCTCCAGGCTCAGGTCCGCGTTCACCTTGACCTCAGCTCGCTCCCAAAAGAGGTCACCCCCGGTTCGGTCTACCACTCCCGTTTTTTGGAACTTCGTTCTAAGTTCATCAACATGACTTTCATTTATACAGATGGCTCTAAGACCAATGACGGGGTCGGGTGTTCCTTTATTGTCGGGGCACAAAGTTTCAAATACCGGCTCCATGGCCGTTGTTCGGTCTTCACAGCTGAGCTCTTTGCCCTCTACCAGGCTGTTCTTTACATCTGCCGCCGCCACCGACATTCTGCTTATGTCATCTGCTCAGATTCCCAGAGCGCCATCCAGAGCCTCAGTGATCCGTACCCGGTTCACCCTTTCGTACACCGGATCCAACGCTCTCTTCAGCAGCTGGTGGACGTCGGTTCTCCGGTTAGCTTTATGTGGGTTCCTGGCCATGTCGGTATCCCTGGGAACGAAGCTGCAGATGCCGCGGCCAAGGCTGCGGTCCTCCAGCCTCGGACAGCTTCTTGTTGTGTCCCTTCGTCCGATTTTAGCAGGGTCATTTGTCGGCGCATTGTGTCGCTGTGGCATGCCGATTGGGCTGCACTTACCGACAACAAGCTTCGGGCCTTAAAACCTCTTCCCGTGGCTTGGACATCCTCCTCACGCCCTTCTCGGCGGGAGGAGGTCGTTTTAGCCCGGTTAAGAATTGGACACTGCCGGTTCAGCCATCGCCATCTGCTGACGGCTGCGCCGGCGCCGTTCTGCCCATGTGGGCACTTGCTGACGGTTACACACATTTTAATGTCCTGTCCAGATCTTAACACACTGCGCCTCGATCTTAACCTGCCAAATACTTTCGATGCCATTTTAGCGGATGACCCACGAGCAGCTGCTCGTGTTCTTCGTTTTATCAATTTGACAAACCTCGCTAAGGTTCAAATGGTTCAAATGGCTCTGAGCACTATGCGACTTAACTTCTAAGGTCATCAGTCGCCTAGAACTTAGAACTAATTAAACCTAACTAACCTAAGGACATCACACACATCCATGCCCGAGGCAGGATTCGAACCTGCGACCGTAGCAGTCCCGTGGTTCTGGACTGAGCGCTTAGAACCGCTAGACCACCGCGGCCGGCAAACCTCGCTAAGGACATTTGATGATGCTGTTTTTTTTTTTTTTTTTTTTTTTTTTTTTTTTTTTTTTTTTTTTTTTTTTTTAATCCTATGCCTGTCAGTCTGTCTTTTATCGTGTTTTCCCTTTTAGTTGTTGTTGTCAACTTGTGCCTCGCGGTGCATTCTTAGAGTAGTCAGGGCGCTAATGACCATTGAAGTTGTGCGCCCTAAGACCACAAAAAAAAGGTCTTTGACACTGTGTTTAATTTCAACTGGGGTTGACTCGCTGGGCATTCTTATTTGAGGCGTAGTAGCGAGCAGTTGAGTTTTTTGTTATTTGTAAATCTGAGATAAATTACGTGGAATACTTTATTATGGAGATGAAAACTCATTTATTATACTTTCTTGTTCTTTATATTGATGGAGAAGATTTTGGAGGAATTTTAAAGGTATGTTTGTAGCTTTTTTGTAATTGTCTTCTTTTGTTGTGTTGCCTTTTTTTCAATAATCAGGGTTTGATTTCTTAAGAGCGATTGTCTTGAGAGTAAAACCCACCTCCATAAGTCAGATGTTTGGTCCTCTCCCCAAATCAATCAACCATGAGTCATAGTAAATGGTAAATCTTGATCATGTGTGTGCATTGCTTCTTACGCCGCACGAAGTCACAGATTGTTTCTGACAAACAAACAAAAAGTTAGAGTAGTTTATTTATCTTTAGCTGGTCCATCTGCTGATATATATTTGATTTCGAGAACGTAAGTACTCCAGACACAAAAACAGAGTGCTGAGCAGAGGTAAGTCATTTTTATTTCACGGCAGACCCCACCTTAGATTGTTGCGCAAACAGTGTGTAACCAGTATTTTCAGGTGTCAAGCTGGCAAGCACATTAATTTTCAGTGAACAATGTATGTAATTTCAAACACTTGTTTTCCACTTAGTAGAGTGGCAATTTATTTTTGTAGACATTCCAAGTGAAACATTGGACTTCATTTTCGCAACGTTCATAATGGATTTAGGTACTGAGTTCTATAGTTTTCGTTTAACACGCAGTAAGTTTCGTTTACAATTTAGATTCATTTTCTTTATTTCGAATCTTGCATTTCATGAAGGTTATCGTTTTACTCCACGATACAATTCACATGTACAACACAGGGCCAACCAAATGTCAGTTTTGCTCAGCAGTAGCATACGGTACCCGGTACATGAGGAGAACGTTTTCTAAATCAATGTACTCAGTTGTCTCATATACATATAATTACTTTTATAGACAGCTTACAAGGTAATAAACTGAAAAAAAATCTCATTCGTATTATACAGAGAAAATAGAAAGTAGCTCATCTGCTGCTTGTGTTTACATAATATGTCTTTACCTGCTTGTAGCCCTTGAAAACGGCCAAATTAATATGAAAAACAGAGTTCTACAACCCCAGTTTTCACGTTTTGGAAATGGTTACTCGTAATGCTCAAATAGCTGTATGAAACCCGATTACAGCTCGATTTTAGAGCAGTTTCAAAAAACATGTAATCAATAAGAGAATACTGGTGATTTGTTGTTGTATTCAACCACTTCTAACTTTTCGAGAAAAGCGCACGGGAGATGGACTGCTTTCCTTTAATTGTCTATTTAATTTAATGTTTTTATTCTATACAGGGTGAGACGCGTAAGACGTAACACCCCCTTTTTTTCCGGAGGCGGTTGCTCGTATCGGCATGCGGTTATCGGCGAATCATAGCAGACTATGGGGCACACACGTTGGTACATGCACAATAATCACAACGTTTATATTGACCGGAATAATGAGGCAAGTACATGTTTTTTAAATGGGACGCTATACTTTTTTTACCATCATTCGAACGCTCTGGAAAAGACGCGTATAGTGATGTAACGCATGTTGCTATTGTGATTCAAACTTTTGCTTAAAAGAGGGCGGATGAGATGAGGATGTACCTACGTAGCGAAGGCGAGCATGCTGCATACAGCATGGCAACGCGGCCTGCGGGTCGCACTAGACGTGTTTACAGTCTGCTGCCGCTTCCGACCGCCTCGACCTACAATCGTACAATATGTCCAGAGTCTTTTAAGCAAAAGTTTGAATCACAATAGCAACATGCGTTACAGCACTATACGCGTCTTTTCCAGAGCGTTCAATGATGGTAAAAGAAGTATAGCGTCCCATTTGAAAAACATGTACTTGCCTCATTATCTCGGTCAATATAAACGTTGTGATTATTGTGCATGTACCAAAGTATGTGCCCCATAGTCGGATATGATTTGCAGAAAACCGCATGCCGATACGTGCAATCGCCAACGGAATAATGGGGGTGTTTCGTCTTACGCGACTCACCCTGTATTTTGTGAAACCGTAATTTTATTTTCAGTCTTTGCTCAGTTTCTGCATTTATTAAAGCAGATAATAGGAATAAAAAACAGGAAATCGATATATCAGAAACCCTTTACTTGGAGCTGTTTTACACTCAGGTTTAACTGGTGTAGATAAAACCGATGTAGCCGAAAATTGGCTGTTTCAGCGATAACCGGCATTCCTAGCCCACAATTCCAATAACCTGCTTGGCTGCACAGTTCGGGGCGTGCCGTGGAGCATTTAATCACGCAGTGGATCCAGCTTGAATAAGAAGGCTCATAGCAAGCAACAGTGTCCGCCTACACAAGAAGACGTTGGCAGCGCGGAGTTTATACGGAAAATCGATGGCAGCTGGACGGCTGCATGGCCCTGGGCTCGATCTGAAGACCACTGGGCCATGAGGTCCGCAGCCCACTTGTCAGCGGGTGCTAACAGTACTACATTGGAATTGAGTGCGAACGTCATGGCTTCAGCTATCAGTGGCAGTCTGGAACTGGTGACCAGTTGGTCCACGTAGATTCGCAGAGCTGTTGAGTGGCACACTGCAATAACTTTGTCTAGAAATGTGTAGTATTTTTAAGGGCTTGGCCCATCTGCGTTTTGCTAAAACATGGTGCCTATCACGTGAGCCACATCAGAGTCACTAGCTGCGTGTGTAGCAATCAAGTCACCCACGCCAAAGCGGCTCATCTTTCTACTGTGTTGATGACATTAAGCATCTGGTCCCTCTGTTCGCCATGGTACGTGGTAATCACATCGACACATCGGAGTCACTATTTGTTGCATTAGCAGGTCGCTAACCTAAGTGCCTTTCTGGCCCCCCACCTGACCCACTTCCACGAGGCTCTTGAATTAGCCGTGTCGGTGTCTTTATTGTATTCAGCCGTGTCAAATAAATTAGTTGCGGTGCAAAAATAGCATACCATGCAGTAAACGGTCCTGACTGTTGACTCTCAAGCTGTGCCCCTGAGAAGTGGAAAGAACTCATCTACATCTACATGGTTACTCTGCAAATCACATTTAAGTGTCTGGCAGAGGGTTCATCGAACCACCTTCACAATTCTCTATTATTCCAATCTCGTATAGCAGGCGGAAACAATGAACACCTATATCTTTCCCTACGAGCTCTGATTTCCCTTATTTTATCGAGGTGACCGATCCTCCCTATGTAGGTCGGTGTCAACAAAATATTTTCGCATTCGGAGGAAAAAGTTGGTGATTGGAATTTCGTGAGAAGATTCCGTCGCAACCAAAAACGCCTTTCTTTTTAATGATTTCCAGCCCAAATACTGTATCATTTCTTTGACACTCTCTCCTATATTTCGCGATAATACAAAACGCGCTGCCTTTCTTTGAACTTTTTCAAAAAAATGTTCAAATGTGTGTGAAATCTTATGGGACTTAACTGCTAAGGTCATCAGTCCCTAAGCTTACACACTACCTAACCTAAATTATCCTAAGGACGAACAAACACACCCATGCCCGAGGGAGGACTCGAAGGGACCTGCACTTTTTCGTTGTACTCCGTCAGTCCTATCTGGTAAGGATCCCACACCACGCAGCAGTATTCTAATAGAGGACGGACAAGCGTAATGTAGGCAGTCTCCTTAGTAGGTCTGTTACATTTTCTAAGTGTCCTGCCAATAAAACGCAATCTTTGGTTAGCCTTCCCCACAACATTTTCTATGTGTTCCTTCCAATTTAAGTTGTTCGTAATTGTAATACGTAGGTATTTAGTTGAATTTACGGCTTTTAGATTAGACTGATTTATCGTGTAACCGAAGTTTAACGAATTCCTTTTAGCACTCATGTGGATGACCTCACACTTTTAGTTATTTAGGATCAACTGCCACTTTTTGCACCATTCAGAAATTTTTTCTAAAGCGTTTTGCAGTTTGTTTTGATCTTCTGATGACTTTATGAGTCGATAAACGACAGTGTCATGTACATACAACCGAAAACGGCTGCTCAGATTGTCTGCAAAATCGTTCATATACGTAAGTAACAGCAAGGGCCTATAGCACTACCTTGGGGATCGCCAGAATTCACTTCTGTTTTACTCGGTGAGTTTCCGTCAATTACTACGAACTGTGACCTCTCTGACAGGAAATCACATATCCAGTCACACAATGAGACATTATTCTATAAGCACGCAATTTCACTACGAGCCGCTTGTGTGGTACAGTGTTTAAAGCCTTCCGGAAATCCAGAAACTCGGAACCGATCTGAAACCCTTTGTCAAAAGCACTCAACACTTCATGTGAGTAAAGAGCAAGTTGTCTTTCACAGGAACGATGTTTTCTAAACCCATGTTGCCGGCCGGAGTGGCCGAGCGGTTAAAGGCGCTACAGTCTGGAACCGCACGACCGCTACGGTCGCAGGTTCGAATCCTGCCTTGGGCATGGATGTGTGTGATGTCCTTAGGTTAGTTAGGTTTAAGTAGTTCTAAGTTCTAGGGGACTTATGACCACAGCAGTTGAGTCCCATAGTGCTCAGAGCCATTTTCTAAACCCATGTTGACTGTGATTCAAGAAGGAAGCTGGCGAAGACTCGATCAGCGCAGAGTTTAACGGAAAGAACGCATTTCAAGTGTCCTAGGGAGCCGTTCACGATAGTAAGACGAGACAGGCAATCGGATGACAGGCAAACAGTGTTAGAAAAGCGACCAAACGAGAAATGCAGTAACGTACTGTAGACAATCCGGGATCCGGTACTACGACAGCTCTGCATACCAGAAGCGTATAATATCGGATTGATGGATCGTTTGCAGTGCTGCTGTATTTATCTCTGCCGTAAAGAGAGCTGTTCGCTGTAGCATTCACGTGAGGAACTAGCGATGGCTCTATCTAGGCGAATGCAGCGGTTTACGAGTATTACAGCCGGCTATCGGCCTTCTACATTTCTTCCGGCAAGCACTGAAATTCGTCCGGTCGGGATGTCAGCCCTGCAACTAACAAACAGATGGTTCGCTTCTTCACGAAAAGCGAGCTAGTCACTCTACACAGACGTACCTCGATCTGCTTCGTTGACACAGACAAGTCACACCATCTCAGCTAGGTTCATGGTTCTAAAACGGATGCATTTGGTTTATGCCACATGAACACAGCAGTTTTGGCTAAATACCAGGTGGTTATTATTAACGTGCTGTTGCTCACGGGGGTCCACTGGGGACTGCAATTATCGTAGGTCAGCGAAATTTCATAGATATTCTAATGTGTAATGAGGAACTGGTTAAAGCTAGAAAAAGATTAATTCAAATTTTGGACGCCAGGTGCAAATCTGGAACTGTGAAAGAAAGACGTATACAGGGTGTTACAAAATGGTACGGCCAAACTTTCAGGAAACATTCCTCACACACAAATAAAGAAAAGATGTTATGTGGACATGTGTCCGGAAACGCTTAATTTCCATGTTAGAGCTCATTTTAGTTTCGTCAAATTGTCAATTTTCACAATCAACATGTATGGGATTACGAGAATCCGCACGCAATTGTGCAATCACGTCATCAACACAGATTTTCTGTGAACGTTTGGGCAGGCATTGTTGGTGATATCTTGATTGGGCCCCACGTTCTTCCACCTACGCTCAATGGAGCACGTTACCATGATTTCATACGGGATACTCTACCTGTGCTGCTAGAACATGTGCCTTTACAAGTACGACACAACATGTGGTTCATGCACGATGGAGCCCTTGCACATTTCAGTCGAAGTGTTCGTACGCTTCTCAACAACAGATTCGGTGACAGATGGACTGGTAGAGGCGGACCAATTCCATGGCCTCCACGCTCTCGTGACCTCAACCCTCTTGACTTTCATTCATGGGGGCATTTGAAAGCTCTTGTCTACGCAACCCCGGTACCAAATGTAGACACTCTTCGTGCTCGTATTGTGGACGGCTGTGATACAATACGCCATTCTCCAGGGCTGCATCAGCGCATCAGGGATTCCATGCGACGGAGGGTGGATGCATGTATCCTCGCTAACGGACATTTTGAACATTTCCTGTAACAAAGTATTTGAAGTCACGCTGGTACGTTCTGTTGCTGCGTGCTTCCATTCCATGATTAATGTGGTTTGAAGAGAAGTAATAAAATGAGCTCTAACATGGAAAGTAAGCGTTTCCGGACACATGTCCACATAACGTATTTTCTTTCTTTGTGTGTGAGGAATGTTTCCTGAAAGTTTGGCCGTACCTTTTTGTAACACCCTGTATAAATGTATCTAGGAGGGTTGTAACTTTAATAGTGGCAACTATTTATTTACAGCTCGTAAAAAATAGATACATGTTTCAAAGTTTTACTGATCTTAAAAGTAGTCACTAGCATTGTGTATAGCCCGTTGGCAGCGATGTGGAAGTCGTAGGATACTCTTAGCAGTGCCAGTTGTGTTGACAGTTGGAGCGGCGTGGTCTATTGCCCGACGAATTTGTAGCAATTCTAAAGCGAATGTTGTGAAGTGTTTCCTTCAGTTAAAAAATCGAGTTAACCTTAAGAGGGCTTAAGTCAGGGGAGTTCAGTAGGTGGTACAGCGCTTAGCAGCCCCATCAGTCAAACAAATCAGTAACAGCTTGCACTGTACGTGCTTGAGCATTGTCCTGTAAAATGATGGTCATGTCCTGCAGAAAGTGTCATCCCTTCTCTCTCTAAGCTGGTCGTAGGTTGTGTTCCAAAAATGAACAGCATAGAGACGTTGCTGTAGATCATGAGGTTTCAGTTGCTGTACCGTCTGGATATTGTACGAGTGCCAATGTAAAATAGACTGCAAAACTCCCGTACTTTTGACCATGGGATGGACGATTCTCGTGACAATGCAAGTGCAATAGCATTACCGGGACACGTCCTGCATGGTCAGTTGCAGCAACAGCTACCTAGTCGTAACCTCGACAGGGATGGGACGCCTTCCGCTTCCGTGGGCAACACGAACTTCACCAATTTTCTCGAACTTCATTATCATCCTCTTTAAACCATTTAATGACATTGGGCCTCTCATCTCACCTTCCAGTCTGCGATAATCTCTCAATGCAGCACTGTAATTACCGTCGTTCACATAAAACCGTTTCACTAACAATGTACGGTTCCTCTTCTCGATAGCGATACGGTTCACTCACGTTATGTCTTGTCATATTACTGCGTAGATGTCATATCGTCATTCAAGCAGAGTACTGCGCCAGATTGGTACCTTGTGGCCACAAATGGAACTATATTCCAGTGTAAATCGGCTCTTCATTACTGCACTAGCATGTCTACCAAGTTTCGCTGCCTTACGATTATTAAAGTCCACACTGCATCTCCTCGAGGAGCTGCACTTCAATTATAACCACCCGGTACATTCACCACAATCAGACTAACATAAAAATCAATGTCAAATGTTGTATGAGCTCCCCAAAGCGCTCTCTACATACAAACATGTCAAAATGACGCCATTCGCTTGCCTATACACGTCTCCTCGCCGCTTTCTTCTTACGAGCTCATCAATACCGGAGACTGGACTGATACACGGGACGACGCCGGTTGAGATCACCATCCAAATTTTTGATTTTCGAACACTGGACATGCAAAGTATCCGGGCACGTATTAGTGGATGTTAACACTTTGCTGTCAGCACGTCTCGTACAAATTTATTAGCTTGGCGCCGCCAGCATTAATTCGAATTACTTGCCTTGTCGCCGGCCGCTTGTCACCTTTCCGTTGACGACAAGCTTCGTTGACTTCTGCGCGCTTTAATTTTCCGGAAATCCTCTAATTTGCCGTATCGTTCCACAAACTCGAATTTTCTTTTCAAGTAACTTCTCTGCAAGTTTTACACTGTTAAATTATCCATGTAGAGGTGATGCCACTTTCCATAAGAAGGTGTCAGTAGTTCAAAATGGTTCAAATGGCTCTGAGCACTATGGGACTTAACATCTGTGGTCATCAGTCCCCTAGAACTTAAAACTACTTAAACTTAACTAACCTAAGGACATCACACACATCCATGCCCGAGGCAGGATTCGAACCTGCGACCGTAGCAGTCGCGCGGTTCCGGACTGCGCGCCTAGAACCGCTAGACCACCGCGGCCGGCGTCAGTAGTTCCATCACTGTTTTTGCTAAAGGTCTTCCAGCGCCGGACTATATCTTGAATGAGGAAATGTATACAGCATTCGAATGAGTATGCCATATTTCGTAATTTTCGACGGATTGTAAACTTTAAAATTTAACTGTCTTTGCCACGGTATCATTCCTTCATCAACTGAGATGTTTTGACTTCGATTAAACGTTTCTTTAAAATTTTTGGAAAAATATCCAATTGCGAATTGTACTTTGAAAAGACGGTCGGCATAATCCGGTTTATTGTTGTTGTCGGAAAAATGTAATATTTGTTTGAATTGCGGGACATCGAAATATCGGTGTGTCTATCAACGGATTCGTGGACCAGTAATCATCGATCCCATTTTTTTTTTTTTTTTTTTTTTTTTTTTTTTTTTTTTTTTTTTTTTTTTTTTACAATTCCCATAAGAATAGCAAGCGCAAACCATTTTCTAAGTTCAGGTCCCGTAACGTCGACAAATCTGGCATTTTTTAAAATCTAGTTTCCTTCTGTTGCAATTTTGGCTGTAATACGTACTGGTTTCGTTGCTAATATATTCAAATAGATCGTTCCCAACATATAATTCTACGATATCCACGACACTGTGTGTATCTTTGGGAAATATGTTCAAATGGCTCTGAGCACTATGGGACTTAACATCTGAGGTCATCAGTCCCCTAGAACTTAGAACTACTTAAACCTAACTAACCTAAGGACATCACACACATCCATGCCCGAGGCAGGATTCGAAACTGCGACCGTAGCAGTCGCGCGGTTCCGGACTGAAGCGCCTAGAACCGCTCGGCCACAGCGGCCGGCCTTTGGGAAATATGTGTGGACTCGGAGATCCTTCAGATTTATTATTGGACCTCAGTATATCATAGTCTGTCTTCTTCGTCTGATTCATCCGAGTCAGTTGGCAACCGTAGCGTTCGCCGAATTCTTCTTGGACGTACACTCCTGGAAATGGAAAAAAGAACACATTGACACCGGTGTGTCAGACCCACCATACTTGCTCCGGACACTGCGAGAGGGCTGTACAAGCAATGATCACACGCACGGCACAGCGGACACACCAGGAACCGCGGTGTTGGCCGTCGAATGGCGCTAGCTGCGCAGCATTTGTGCACCGTCGCCGTCAGTGTCAGCCAGTTTGCCGTGGCATACGGAGCTCCATCGCAGTCTTTAACACTGGTAGCATGCCGCGATAGCGTGGACGTGAACCGTATGTGCAGTTGACGGACGTTGAGCGAGGGCGTATAGTGGGCATGCGGGAGGCCGGGTGGACATACCGCCGAATTGCTCAACACGTGGGGCGTGAGGTCTCCACAGTACATCGATGTTGTCGCCAGTGGTCGGCGGAAGGTGCACGTGCCCGTCGACCTGGGACCGGACCGCAGCGCGGCACGGATGCACGCCAAGACCGTAGGATCCTATGCAGTGCCGTAGGGGACCGCACCGCCACTTCCCAGCAAATTAGGGACACTGTTGCTCCTGGGGTATCGGCGAGGACCATTCGCAACCGTCTCCATGAAGCTGGGCTACGGTCCCGCACACCGTTAGGCCGTCTTCCGCTCACGCCCCAACATCGTGCAGCCCGCCTCCAGTGGTGTCGCGACAGGCGTGAATGGAGGGACGAATGGAGACGTGTCGTCTTCAGCGATGAGAGTCGCTTCTGCCTTGGTGCCAATGATGGTCGTACGCGTGTTTGGCGCCGTGCAGGTGAGCGCCACAATCAGGACTGCATACGACCGAGGCACACAGGGCCAACACCCGGCATCATGGTGTGGGGAGCGATCTCCTACACTGGCCGTACACCACTGGTGATCGTCGAGGGGACACTGAATAGTGCACGGTACATCCAAACCGTCATCGAACCCATCGTTCTACCATTCCTAGACCGGCAAGGGAACTTGCTGTTCCAACAGCACAATGCACGTCCGCATGTATCCCGTGCCACCCAACGTGCTCTAGAAGGTGTAAGTCAACTACCCTGGCCAGCAAGATCTCCGGATCTGTCCCCCATTGAGTATGTTTGGGACTGGATGAAGCGTCGTCTCACGCGGTCTGCACCTCCAGCACGAACGCTGGTCCAACTGAGGCGCCAGGTGGAAATGGCATGGCAAGCCGTTCCACAGGACTACATCCAGCATGTCTACGATCGTCTCCATGGGAGAATAGCAGCCTGCATTGCTGCGAAAGGTGGATATACACTGTACTAGTGCCGACATTGTGCATGCTCTGTTGCCTGTGTCTATGTGCCTGTGGTTCTGTTAGTGTGATCATGTGATGTATCTGACCCCAGGAATGTGTCAATAAAGTTTCCCCTTCCTGGGACAATGAATTCACGGTGTTCTTATTTCAATTTCCAGGAGTGTATTTCACTATCTTCCGACGATTCTATTTCACTTTCATTTTTTTTTTATATATCCAATGTCTTCATCCCAATCGGCCAAGTCGTCCGGAACGTCAGACAAGACGTCCGCACATTCATCGTAAATAGTCGTATCGTCTCTTTCGTCTGCCAAGATGAAATAGCACCGGTACTTACAAAAACAAAAATCTTGTTGACGTGTGCAACTTATTGTTACCTAAACAAAACACCAACAGAATGAAAAAGATACTAAAGTGCTGCCGAAGGCCACTGCGCGATACTATGCACAGGACACCACTGTGGTGTCGCCGGAAGGCAAAATGTTAAGGTGGGGTGTACTTACCCTTCGTCTTGACGTCTACTGGGAACACTTTTAATGACGTGTATGAACGTCTGGCAGGAATGGAAGCCCAGTCTTCGTTAAGAGCCGAAACCAGAGAATGCAGTCAAGCTGGACTCCGTTGTTTGCAACGACGTCGACGAATTGTCCTGTTGGGTTCAGGTAGGGACTCTGAGGAGGCCTGTCTGTTTCTTTAATCTTATTGTCCGTAATCCATTGCCTCACAGATACTACTTGATGGCAGGGTGATTTGTCATGCTGATAAAATAAAGCATCGTTCCGTACTATACGTTTTTGTAAACTATACACAATGCTGTAAAATGTATTAATGTCATTCCATATCTAGCTGTCTGTCAAGTGTAATAAGAGGGCCACCCCAAAACCAGAAAAGAAACCCACATCTTCACACCACTTGGAGGGTCCTTCACTGTCAGCACTACACATGATGGCAGTTAACGTTCTCCAACCATTTGACAAACCGAAACATTTCTGTAAGATTGCCATAGGGTATAACATTAGTCATCACTTTAAATCACTCATTTCCAGTCAATCACTATCCAGTTGCACAGTTCCTCAAACCACCTCAATCGTCACTTAGCGTGGCTTATCAGCAGCTACTCGATCATTGGACCCCTTTTATTTTAATGCCCTACGCCTCGGTCAGTACATGACGTCTTCTTGGTCTTGCATTAGCTGTGGTTCTACATCTCAATGGATACTCTGCAAACAACATTTAACTGCCTGGAAGAGGGTTCATCGAACCACCTTCACAATTCTCTGTTTTTTCAATCTCGTAAAGCGCGGAAAGAATGGACACCTATATATTTACGTACCATCTCTGATTTCCCTTATTTTATAGTAGCGATCGTTGGCGTCGGTGCCAACAAAATATTTTCGCATTCGGAGGAGGAAGTTGGTGATTGTTATTTTGTTAGAAGATTCCGTCGCAACGAAAAACGCCTTTCTTTTAATGATGTCCATCCCAAATCCTGTATCATTTCTGTGACACTCTCTCCCATATTTCGCGATAATACAAAACATGCTCCCTTTCTTTGAACATTCTCGATGTACTCCGTCAGTCCTACTTGGTAAGGATCGCACACCGGGCATCAGTATTCTAAAAGAGGACGGGCAAGCGTAGTGTCCTGCCAATAAAAGACAGTATTTGGTTAGCCTTCCCCACAACATTTTCTGTGTGTTCCTTCCAATTTAAGTTGTTCGTAATGGTAATGCCTAGGTATTTAGTTGAATTTACGGCTTTTAGATTAGACTGATTTATCGTGCAACCGAAGTTTGAGTTCCTTTTAGCACTCATCTGGATGACCTCACACTTTTCGTTATGTAGGGTCAACTGTCACTTCTCGCGCCATTCAGATATCTTTTCTAAATCCTTTGCAGTTTATTTTGATCTTCTGATGACTTTATTAGTCGACAAACGACAGCTTTATGTGCAAACAACTGAAGAAGGCTGCTCAGATTGTCTCCCAAATCGTTTATATACATAAGGAACAGCAAATGGCCTGTAACACTACCTTGGGGAACGCCAGAAATCACTTCTGTTTTACTCGATGACTTTCTGTCAATCACTACGAACTGTGACCTTTCTGACAGGAAATCACAGATCCAGTCACATAACTGAGACGATATTCCACAAGCATGCAATTTCTGTACGAGCCGCTTGTGTGGTACCGTGTCAAAAGCCTTCTGGAAATCCAGAAATACAGAATCGATCTGAAATCCCTTGTCAATAGCACTAAACACTTCATGTGAATAAAGAGCCAGTTGTGTTTCTCAGGAACTATGTTTTCTAACCCTATGTTCACTGTGTGTCAATATACCGTTTTCTTCCAGGTAATTCATAATGTTCGAAAACAATATATGTTCCAAGATCCTGCTGCATATCGACGTTAACGATATGAGCCTGTTATTTAGTGGATTACTCCTACTACCTTTCTTGAATATTGGTGTGACCTGTGCAACTTTCCAGTCTTTGGGCACGGATATTTGTCGAGCGATCGTTTGTATATGATTATTAGGCATGGAGCTAATGCATCATCATACTCCGAAAGGAACCTAATTGGTATACAGTCTAGACCAGAAGACTTACTTTTTTACTATGTGATGTAAGTTGCTTCACTGTTCCGAGGATATTTACTTCTCCGTACCTAATGTTGGCAGCTGTTCTAAATTTGAATTCTGGAATATTTACTTTGTCATCTTTTGTGAAGGCATTTCGGAAGGCTATGTTTAGTAACTCTGTTTTGGCAGCACTGTCTTCGATAGTATCTCCATTGCTATAGCGCCGAGAAGACACTGATTGTTTCTTGCCGCTAACATACTTCTCATATTGTCAGAATCTCTTTGGATTTTCTGCCAGGTTTAGAGACAGTTTCGTTGTGGAAACTGTTATAAGCATCTCGCATCCACATTACCGATGGTCGACTTAGACAGTTCTAGAATTGTTGAGTTATCTTTGATGGTGATATTTACTCAGCTTAAATCCAGGGAGTAGTCCACGTTCGGAGGGTCTCCAGACCAAACCATTCTACTGTTCTTGCTTCTCTTCTGACAACACTACAAACCCCGCCTCCTTTTATATTGGCGGGTCTGCCTCTCATGACATCTGGTGGTCGACTCCGCATTTCATAGGTGTGTTCAGATACTTCTGAACAGGTAGTTATCTGTCGCAATGATGCGTCTCAGTGATAACGTATATCAGTGACAAAGTTAAGCAGTCAGAGAATAATATCTCGCGCCTTGCATAATTCAGATAGCGTCCATTTTTGTTGCTTTATTGGCCGGCCGGAGTGGCCGAGCGGTTCTAGGCGCTACAGTCTGGAGCCGCGCGACCGCTACGATCGTAGGTTCGATTCCTGCCTCGGGCATGGATGTGTGTGATGTTAGGTTAGTTAGGTTTAAGTAGTTCTAAGTTCTAGCGGACTGATGACCTCAGAAGTTAAGTCCCATAGTGCTCAGAACCATTTGAACAATTTTTTTGTTGCTTTATTGGCAGTTTATAGTTACGACATTCTAATTAGATCTGATTAAGTTTTAGTTTCATAGACCCGAAAATGAAATGAAAAGTCAGAAAGTATAACACAAAAAACATAAAGCATTTGAATATAATGCTGACAACCATATTATTTGTCAGGAGATGTCAAAACAGGTAAATACATTATAGTAAACTGGAACTGCTAATATTTACATAATTAATACACTGTCAGAACGAAACATAGTTACACACTTTTAGTAAATTTATCATACACAAAATACCTAATCTTGTCTGTTGTGACCAAGTGCTGCCAAAACCGAAATCTAACAGACATTTTTGCTTACGACGTTCTAACAGTCCTTGTTGAGATAATAATCATGTATAGAGTAGAAGGAGTTTCCTATCGAAAACTCTTTTAAACTCTTTATCTGAAACCAAGTATTTAACAGTTGCTGGCAATTGATTGAAAACGTGTGTTCCTGAATACTGGACAACTTTTTGGGCCAAGGTAAGTGAGATAAGGTCTTTATGCAGATTGTTCTTTTTCCTACTATTGATACTATGTATTGAGCTATTGGTTGGAAATTCAAATATATTGCTTGAAACAAAATGTACTGAGAAGCAGTGGTTAGAATACAAAGTTCATTGAACAGGTTTCCAAATGATGATCTTGAATTTACACCACAAATGATTTTTGCAAGCTAAAAACTTGATGACAATGAATTTGTTTTAAACTATTTATTAATGTCAGTGAAAATTTGATTAGCAGCCATTTCTAAATCCGTACTTGACTTGCTACTTATTGCAATGTTTGTATCATCTACAAACAAAACAAACCTAGCGTCTGGCTCTGTAACAAACGAGAGGTAATTAATGCTTATAAGAAAAAACAGCGGACCCAATATGGAACTTTGAAGAACTCTACACGTAATTAATTTCCAGTTAGAAGAAGGCTGACTGCTTATTGCACAGGTATTTCACAACGACGTCCTTTGTTTCCTGTTAGTTAGGTAGGACTCGAACCAACTTCGCAGCATTGCCGGTGACACCATAATATTCTGTTTTATTAAGAGAATGCTCTGACTCACACAGTCAAAGGCCTTTGACAGGTCACAGAAACTGCCAGGGGCCTCTAATTTGTTATCTTATGAATTAACTACATTCTTACTGTACGTGTAAATAGCTTTCTGTTTATCAGATCCCTTACGGGACCCAAACTGTGATTACGACAATATATTATTTGCAGTCAGATGCTTAAGGAGACACCTGAACACAACCTTTTCGAATATTTTTGAAAAAGCCGGAAAAAGGGAGGTTATCTCTTTAGTCCCCATCTTGTAATTTGGCTTAACTTAGGGAATATTTTAACCAGTCTGCTTGTTATACATCAACACATGTCAATAAGACTTTACGTCGTAATAATCAGGAGAATTTAGCGTTTAATGATGTACATCACAGGAATGTATGACTGCTACTATTGTGTATCGACCCTCTTACAATATCACATCGACTTAGTCGATTTATCAGAAAACTTTAAGAAGTTCTGTTAACTCGCAAAAGCAACTCAAATCTTCAAAACCCCGCATTTAACGAAAAATAATTAATATCAAGAGTAATGAATGTTAACAGACAACATTAAAGACATTTCTTCAGAATGATTCATTGCGTGAGCAGACAAATGTGGTTCAAGTATCTTTTCAATCATATGTGCGAAGAGGTAGCAAGACCATGACAGTGAATACGAACCTATAGATTTTGAAACAACGTACATCCTGTAAGTATGTCTGTTATTAACACTCGGAAGTGTTATACCAGAGGTTGAATGTACCGCCACAGTTGTAAGCTTCTTTTATTCAGAACACGTTCTTATACTCCCGTCATCAGATGTTACAACTGCTTTCTGTGACCCCGAGCGCTGCGGTGTACGAGTACGCGTCCCATACTCGTCCAGCGCGGCGTTCGGAGTCACAGCAAGAAGTTGTAACACCTGAAGACGGGCGTATAAGAACACGAAACCGATCGCGTTCTAAGTAAAAGAAGCTTACTACTGTGGCGGTATATTGAACCTCTGGTATAATGCTAAGTTGCGGGTGGTCCTCCGACAGGACTGTTTGCAGAAATGTAACAGTCTTAGGGCATAAATTCCAATAGGCTTTCCTGTTAGTGTCAAGAACCCCTTCCTGCTTCTATCATTGATTGTGTGAGAGCCTGAATAAAGAGATGTCTAGGCATTATGGCTGCGAATCTTACTCGAACGATAATAATTGTGCTGACAAACAGCCACAATTTTTGTTTCTTAAATGAAATATATTAAAAGAAACTCATTATACTACAGTTGAATGACAGGTGAAAGATACACAACTGTCCTCCAGGGAAGGACACCTGTGTAACTACTGTATCCTTTTCGGGCTTCCTAGAGACGCACTATGGAGCTAAAGTGAACTAATAATTAACATTTCGATATTAGCATAATAATTAGTACATGCAAAGCCTTCAAAGCCAAAGAAAAGCTGACTCCTTCTGAATATTTTTGTTTTACCTCTCTCTGTACAAGAAAGTTCGATTTTTTTTTTGCGTAAGAAATAGGCATTACGGCGTCTTAAATTTCTAGTTTTTATACAGAACCGAAGTATCTGTGGAAGTTTTTATGCTGACTGTATGTAGATATGTAACAGAGTATTCAGGCCGCGCGGGATTAGCCGAGCGGTCTAGGCGCTGCAGTCATGGACTTTGTGGCTGGTCCCGACGGAGGTTCGAGTCCTCCCTCGGGCATGGGTGTGGGTGTTTGTCCTTAGGATAATTTAGGTTAAGTAGTATGTAAGCTTAGGGACTGATGGCCTTAGCAGCTTTTGTCCCATTAAGATTTCACACACATTTGAGCAAGAGTATTCAGAAATCCCCAATTAAACAATTCGTCCCAGTTGAAACTTATTTTTAAGTACTTACAGTACACAGACGTTCTGAAGGAAACAGCTTCGAATATTCGTACACTTGTACAGCGCCGCAGGTTCAAGACTTCTTACCGCAAATCGAATTAATTCCCCTAAAAAGTAATACTCAGGTAGAAAGAAACCATGCTTTGTAGCTTCAACTATTAGAAAATTATAAAACATTTTCTCGACTGCTCGCTCAAGTATGATACGTTTGGGACATGATATTACGTGCGCGACCATAGTTTAGCCCACATAACCTTTGCCGCAGGTTATGCATGTCGAACGGAGCAGCTTTTCCAGTAACGTACAGCTGCCGTCAACACAAGGGCACCGTTGGCACATACATAATATAAACAGCACGAGTTATTGATGTCTGCCGACACTCATTATGCTTTCAGGCAGCCTCGTTACATTATTCACTGTTAATAACTGCATTGAAAAGTTCCATTAACGTTTATTCACGAATTAAAACCATATTTTCTACGCAGTTGTAATCTCTCTCTCTCTCTTTCTCTCTGCTGCAGATATTTGGTTTTTTTTTCTGTTCCTCCAATATTCTTTCAACTTCCACCATCTGTGTGTTTTCTTTCTTCAGACCACACTCGTCTGCTTAGTGCTGTTGCCTTGGCAACTTTCAACATTTTAAACATTCTTCTAAAAATATGTCGTTTTGCTTTTACCTCTGGTTTTCTTTTGTGTATTTTGAAACCTTTTTCAAATTCTCAGATCAGCCTTCTTACTAATTTGTTTTCCCAGGGATATTTTTGTCAACCTATTGTCATTCACCCTGCACAAATGCCTAAAAATATCAGTCTCGTTTTCTTTATTGTTTTTGTTATTTTTTCTGTACTATGACATATTTAATCACTGCTTCTAAATTCCCAGACTTATTTGCTTATTTGGGCCTTACTAATGATTAATCTTTCAAATATTTCTGCTTTGTCAATTTATAATTCAGTATAGGCATTCTCTTGTGTAGAGGAATTCTGGTTTCGCCACTGTGATGTAATTAATTATTACTTTACTGTGTCTTGATATTCAGTTTCTGTTGAAATATGTTTTCTAATTAGCCTTTCTATAGTGCCATCGTGTAGTCATATAGTAAAACAGGTTTTCTCTCTCTGTGACACGGTAAGTACCAGTTCACAATATTGAGAGAACATAACTTCAATTTTTAAGTATCATGACGGACCTGTTCGTGTATTAATCAGATCTGAATATGGCAACAGATTGCTGAAACCGATGACGTGAGTACTGTAGTTGTTAAGAGATCTTAACGTAATAAATGATTGTACAAACGGCTATAAGGTCGCATACTTCCAGTTAATAAATTGCTGTGAAAATTATTAGTGTTTGACGCTTGAAGCGATACTAGCGGCAAAGAAAAATTCTTTTTTTTTTTTTGTTTTCCTTAGTGGTTTACAAAACATTTTTTTTTCATCCGATTATTTTTTTTTTCATCTGATTATCAAGAGAAATGTAAAGAGAGCCAAGACACTTCAACGACATCAATAATCGGTTATGTATTCATGAAGAAATACTTTAGAATTTATTTTCTTGTTCCGTTTTGCCCCACATTTTCCCTTCAGTAGAGTCTCGTTATGATTTTAAGAACCCCAATACAACATTTTTGAAAGATTAGCTTGTTTCTCTTCACATAATTTATATGGTATTTATGTGGCTGCTTGTTTTTATTGTAATAGCCACATTCCTTGTCATGTAACAATTTTGCATGAGGTCTTTGACTTGGACATTCTTACACCTTACTCGATTTTCAGAAGTATGAGTAGTTTAAACTAATTCCTTCATCTTGAGAAGCCGTATGAACATTGTAGTGCTTCTGACCCTGATTTGGCAATGAATTGTGTAATTGGCTATTTCTGGGTCAGTTTTATTAGTTGTAGCTTTTATTATAATGACTGTGTTTCAGTTTTCTCTTCAACGGCAGCTGTAATGGCTTTGATAAAATGGTTTGGCTCTAAGTGTGGCGAAGGAAGCTTCACGTTTTTCTGTAGGTGTAGGAAGTACGTTCAAGTCACCTACTACTTACTACACATTTCATGCTGCTAAACCAAACGTTAATCTTCACTAACTGCCTGCAGATTACGTGCAACTAAACAGACCTGATGTTTCATATCTTTCAGAGTCTTTAGGAAACCTAAGAACAGATAATAGTGTCTTCCTTTTGTAATTGCTGAAAGTTAGGTGCTGAATACGTTACGTTCCCTTTCACAACAACCATATTAGCTACAATTCATTATCAAATGCTTCGACAATGTTAAATGATGCAAAATCTTCGAAAATTCTGAGAAAATAATAGTAAGCTACAAGGAAAGACGGATAGTATACAGTATCTAAAAGAGCCAACAGGGCGCAATAATAATAGAAGACCAAGAACGAAGTGCTCGGATTAAAGAGAGTAGAAGGCAGGGATGTAATCTTTCGTCCCCTACTGTTCTATCTCTGCATAGAAGAAGCAATGACGGAATTACACTCCTGGAAATTGAAATAAGAACACCGTGAATTCATTGTCCCAGGAAGGGGAAACTTTATTGACACATTCCTGGGGTCAGATACATCACATGATCACACTGACAGAACCACAGGCACATAGACACAGGCAACAGAGCATGCACAATGTCGGCACTAGTACAGTGTATATCCAGCTTTCGCAGCAATGCAGGCTGCTATTCTCCCATGGAGACGATCGTAGACATGCTGGATGTAGTCCTGTGGAACGGCTTGCCATGCCATTTCCACCTGGCGCCTCAGTTGGACCAGCGTTCGTGCTGGAGGTGCAGACCGCGTGAGACGACGCTTCATCCAGTCCCAAACATACTCAATGGGGGACAGATCCGGAGATCTTGCTGGCCAGGGTAGTTGACTTACACCTTCTAGAGCACGTTGGGTGGCACGGGATACATGCGGACGTGCATTGTGCTGTTGGAACAGCAAGTTCCCTTGCCGGTCTTGGAATGGTAGAACGATGGGTTCGATGACGGTTTGGATGTACCGTGCACTATTCAGTGTCCCCTCGACGATCACCAGTGGTGTACGGCCAGTGTAGGAGATCGCTCCCCACACCATGATGCCGGGTGTTGGCCCTGTGTGCCTCGGTCGTATGCAGTCCTGATTGTGGCGCTCACCTGCACGGCGCCAAACACGCGTACGACCATCATTGGCACCAAGGCAGAAGCGACTCTCATCGCTGAAGACGACACGTCTCCATTCGTCCCTCCATTCACGCCTGTCGCGACACCACTGGAGGCGGGCTGCACGATGTTGGGGCGTGAGCGGAAGACGGCCTAACGGTGTGCGGGACCGTAGCCCAGCTTCATGGAGACGGTTGCGAATGGTCCTCGCCGATACCCCAGGAGCAATAGTGTCCCTAATTTGCTGGGAAGTGGCGGTGCGGTCCCCTACGGCACTGCGTAGGATCCTACGGTCTTGGCGTGCATCCGTGCGTCGCTGCGGTCCGGTCCCAGGTCGACGGGCACGTGCACCTTCCGCCGACCACTGGCGACAACATCGATGTACTGTGGAGACCTCACGCCCCACGTGTTGAGCAATTCGGCGGTACGTCCACCCGGCCTCCCGCATGCCCACTATACGCCCTCGCTCAAAGTCCGTCAACTGCACATACGGTTCACGTCCACGCTGTCGCGGCATGCTACCAGTGTTAAAGACTGCGATGGAGCTCCGTATGCCACGGCAAACTGGCTGACACTGACGGCGGCGGTGCACAAATGCTGCGCAGCTAGCGCCATTCGACGGCCAACACCGCGGTTCCTGGTGTGTCCGCTGTGCCGTGCGTGTGATCATTGCTTGTACAGCCCTCTCGCAGTGTCCGGAGCAAGTATGGTGGGTCTGACACACCGGTGTCAATGTGTTCTTTTTTCCATTTCCAGGAGTGTAAAAGCAACATTCAACAGTGGAATTAAAATTCAAGCTGAAAGGATATCGATGATAAGATTCGCTGAGGCATTGCTATTCTCACTGAAAGTGAAAAAGAATTACGGAATTTGTTGAATGGAATGAACAATGTAATGAGCCTTTCCTGTTAGCACACAAATTTTACAATCCACTATTACCGGTCATGGCTACTGTCATCTTCAGATCATAAAATATTCTGTTGTAGGGATCAACACCAAAAAATATACATGTAGGTACGTGATTAGTAGCGCTTACTATGTAAATAGTTGGTAGCGCTTACTACGTAGCTACCTGTATAGATTTTGACATTGATACCTCCATCAGAAAATTTTATGACCTGAAGATGGCAGTAGCTGAAACCAGTAGCACTAGATTGTAAAATTTGTGTGATCAAGATGGACCTTCACAAATAAAGTGCCACAATATGTTCGCCGGTTCATTTACAGACTTTGTCTTCAGTTGAGTCTACTGAATACAGAATGTGGATTGGGAATAAATCAAACAAAGGCGGAAGCAATAAGAAGTGACAGAAACAAGTACATTGAGAAACTTACAATCAAGCTTGGTGACCACGTTATAGATAAGATTACGGATTTCTTCTATCTAGGCGGCAAAATAATGCGTGACGGACGGAGCAAGGACATATAAAGTAGACCAGTACTGTAAAAAACGAAATTTCTGACCATTAGAAGTCTACTGACATCAATCATAGGCCTTAACTTGTGGTATACATTTCAGAAAATATACGTTTGGAGCGCAGCATTGTATAGTGTGAAATACGGACTTTGGTGAAAACCAGAAAAGAAGCGAGTCGAAGCATTTGAGATGTGGTACTACAGAAGAATGTTGGAAGTAAATTAGGCGGACTGATAAGATGAGGAGCGAGAAGATCCTACGCAGAATCAGCGAGGAAAGAAGTATATGGAAAACACTGACAAGGAGAAGGGATAGGAACGTAGGACATCTGTTAAGACACCACAGAATAATTTTCATGATATTAGATGGAGCTGTAGAGAGTAAAAACTGTAGAGAAAGGCAGAGACTGAAATACATGCAGCAAATAATTGAGGACTCATGTTGCAAGTGCTACTCTGAGATGAAGAGGTTGGCACAGGAGAGGAATTCGTGGCAGGCAGCATCAAATCAGTCAAAAGACTGACTACTCAAGAAAACGGTATTACTCGTATTCATTGTATGTGGTATTCCGATTTGTGACTTACTTACGGCTTGGTGGGCTGCTGTCGCAATGTACGGGCTGTTGCAAAATTACTTTTACGAACTCTGAGGATAGGTTCCTTAAATCAGAACGTGAAAACAATTTCATATAAACGTAAGTCCGAAAATCTTCCATTTTCTCGTTATTGGAAGCTTTCTGTTTACCTGATCAACAACTAAACACATAATAAATGCTCGAAATAACTTCTTGCTTCTAAACACGCAAGTACTCGTCGAATCATAGATTTTCGCACCCTTTCAAA